>NW_007246875.1:587884-607402 GCF_000164805.1 Carlito syrichta
AATTACAGGCATGCGCTACCACGCCCGGCTGATTTTTTGATTTATTGTAGAGATGAGGTCTCGCCAAGTTGCCCAGGTGGGTCTCAAACCCGCAGCCTCAGGCAATCCACTCACCTCAGCCTCCCAAAATGCGGGATTACAGGCTGAGCCACTGAGCCCGGCTTGTACTACATTTTTTAATCCAGTCCTCTTTTGATGAGCAGCGTGGTTGGTTCCACGTTCTTGCTACTGTGAACAATGCTACAATAAACATATGTGTGCAGGTATCTTTTTTATAGAGTTATTTGAGTTCTTCTGGGTATATTCCCAGTAGGGAGATTGCTGGGTAGTATGGAAGGTCGATTTTTAGATCTTTTAGAAATCACCACACTGTTTTCCACAGAGGCTGTATTAGTTTACACTTCCACCAACAGTGTAGAAGTGTTCCCTTTTCGCCACATCCTCTCCAGCATCTGTTGTTTTTTTGAGTTATTGATGATAGCCATCCTGACTGGAGTTAGGTGGTATCTCAGTGTAGTCTTAATTTGCATTTCTTTGATGACTAGTGAGGCTGAGCATTTTATCATGTACCTGTTGGCTGCTTGTCTGTCTTTTTATGAGAAGTGTCTATTCATATCTTTTGCCCACTTTGTAATGGGGCTGTTCGTTTTTTTTTCTTTTCGGCATGTTTGAGTTCCTTGTAGGTACTAGATGTTAGACCTTTGTCAGACATACAGTTGGCAAATGTTTTTTCCCAGTCTGTGGGCTGTCTTCCCCTCTCTTGATGGTTTCTTTGGCTTTACAGAAGCTTGTCAGTTTGATGAGGTCCCACTTGTCTATCTAATCTCTTATGGTATGGACGCTTGGGGTTTTGATCAGGAATTGGTTACCAGTGCCAATTTCCAAAAGGGTGTCGCCTGCATTTTCTAAGGTTCTTATAGTTTAAGGTTTTACATTTAAGTCTTTGATTCATTTAGAGTTGATTTTTGTGTATGGTGATAGGTAGGGATCTTGTTTTAATCTTCTGCATGTGGTCAGCCAGTTTTCCCAGTACCATTAAAAAAAAAGTTTTAATTAAAAAAGTTTGAAACCCTGTTGAACTTAGTCACTGTTGCCCAAGTGGTCTAAGGTTGTTGGCTCAACATGCGATTAGCCTTTTTTTTCTTCTTTCTCAGTCAACCATTCTCTGCTAAAATTGCATAACAAAGTAGCCTTTGTAGTTTGGAGGTACTGATACCAACTTGTCTAGCAAGGTTTAAAAAAAGGAGCAATTTGCCTTTTGTACATGGTCTGGGTGTAAAGAGATGGTGTTAGTCACCTTCTGGCTGGGTGCCCATGTGCTTGGACTCAATGTGTTGAGGTGAAAGAAGGAGGGAGGGAATGACTATAGGTTGGCTTACAGGGTGAACGTTGAGCTGGAACAAGCTCTGACTTTGCATCTGCCCAGAATTTGTAATGTACCATCGAAGAATGCAATTCTCTTGGTTAGCCACACACGAAACGTAATTTATCTGCAGTCTGTTCTGAAGCATGGACTGTGTTAACAGTAACAGGATGCAATGTAAGGTAGTGCTTGATATTGTAGGCACAGTAGAGAGAATAACTTGACTTAGAGCCATGAGCCCTGGGGCCAGTCCTGACTTTTTTTCTAAATGGTTTAAACGTGGACGGGTCATATAATTCTTCTGTCCATTAAATGACTTGTTTGTCAGTTCTTTTCTGTCAGTTCCTTTGGGCTTCTTTTATTTTTTATCTGTAAAATAAAGAGTTCAAATGTGGAAGTGATGCAAAAATGGTTATCCTCAATTTCTAAATACAGAGACTGAAAGTCGCAATGTTAGCCAACTTGCCCTGTGTTTTTCAGGAAGCGGCAGAACAGGAACTTGGGTACAAAGCCCTATTAATTCGTTATTTGCTATATAACAAATTTCCCAGAAGCATAACAGCTAAAAAAAATTATTGTGCTCAGTTTCTTGGGCCAAGAATCTGACAGTTGTTTTTTTTTTTTTTTTTGGTTTCGTTTGGCTGTTTCCTTTGGTAGAGATAGGGTCTTACTATATTGCCCAGGCTGGTCTCAGACTCCTGACCTCAAGTGATCCTCCCGCTTTGGTCTCCCAAAGTTCTAGGATTATAGATGTGAGCCTCTGTGCCTCACCTGGGAACAGTTTAGCTGGGTGACTCTGGCTCAAGGTCTTTTATGAGGTTGTTTTCAAGCTTTTGGCTAATATTGTGTTCTCATCTGAAGGCTCAACTGGAAGAGGACCTATTTATAAATTCACTTACATAGTAGTTAGGAGATTTCAGTTCTTTACCACATGGGCCTCCCTATAGTCTGCCTGAAACTCCTCATGACAGGGAAGATTGCTTCTCCCAGAGCAAGTTGTGTGTGTGTGTGCGTGTGTGTGTGTGTGTGTGTGTGTGTGTGTGTGTGTGTGTGGTGTGTGTGTGTCAGAGAGAGAGAGAGAGAGAGAGAGAGAGAGAGAGAGAATGTGCAATGGAGAGAGAATGCCCAAGATAGAAGTGAGAGTCCTTTATAACCTAATCTTTGATGTAACATACCTTCATCTGCCATATGCTACTGGTTACATGAAAGCTTGTGGGAGGGACTACATAGAGGCCTGAAGACCAGGAATCAGGGGTCATTGGTAACCATCTCAGAGACTGGCTACCCAACTCTTCCACTCTACCATATGTTCTCATTTGAAAAGACATCATTTAGACAATAATTTAGGGCCATTAAAGTCTCAGCAAAGAAATGGAAGAGATAAGGAAGAAGAACCAAATGAAAATGTTAGAACTAGCCAGGCTCGGTGCCTCAGCCTGTCACCCTGCGCTTTGGGAGGCTGAGGTGAGTGGATTGCCTGAGCCCACGGGTTCGAGACCCGCCTAGGCAACTTGGTGAGACCTCATCTCTACAATAAATTTAAAAATTAGCCGGGTGTGGTAGCACGCACCTGTAGTTCCAGCTACTTGGAATGCTGAGGCGGAATGATTGCCGGAGCCCAGCAGGTTGAGGCTGCGGTGGCCGAGAGTGTGCCACTGCACTCCAGTCTGGGTGACAGAGTGAGACTCCAACTCAAAAAAAAAAAAGTTAGAACTGAAAAATACAATAGCTCAAATTAAAAATTTGCTGGATGGGCTCAACAGCAGAATGAAGGAGAGAAAGAAGCAATTAAACCTCTAGCTCCAACTATCAGTTTACAAGAAATAGAAAAGACAGAGAAAAATGCTAAGCCACACTTCAGAGAAACAATCAGCAAAATCCAGACTGTGAGAAACTTTGCAGGACAAACAGTTCCGTTGTTCCTTTTTCTAACAAATTCCAACGAAAAAATTGCTTGTCAGGGAACCTAAAAATTGAGAGACACTTAAAAGACATTTGACCAGCCAGGATGTGTGAACCTCATTTGTATTCTGATTCCAACAAACAATTGAGAAATTAGCACATATGATATTTATGAGACAATTGGAAACTTGAACATTGACTGGAGGTTTGATATTCAAGAATTATTGAGTTTTTTGTTTAATCATAGTATTGGGGTTATGTTAATTAGAAGTAAAGTTCTTTTAAGGAAATATACTGAATGATCACAGATGAAATGATTTTGGAATTTGTTTCCAGGTAATATGGTATAAAGGAAGTGGGAAAGAGAGATACATGTGGAGCAGAATTGCAATATGATGGTGGTTGCTGGGGTTGGGAGTGGGTACATGGGAATTATACTATTTTGTTTCTTTCTGTGGATGTTTTGTTCTCCATAATATAAAGTTAAAAAGAAAAGAGAGCCGTTATATCTCCTTATTCTGTGAAGCTGACCAACTGTCCCTTCCCCACCCTGGTAGTAAACTGGTAGCTTATTCTCTCAACTGGGTGAAAAAGTGTCTGTACTGGAATACGTTGGGTATGGCTGTAAGCAGATTTATTATGCTTAATGCAGGGAGACTGAGTAAATCGTACAGGCAATAGCGAGTCCCCTTCTTCCCATACCCCAGAACGCTTCTCCCACTGGGTAAATAGAATGCTGCCCACCAGTAATCTCTAGGCAGGAGACTGGACGCTCCTTCTCTGGGAAATTTGACCATTCCAAGAGAAAAGACCTAAAGGCACCAACATTGTAGGTTCCATGGGAAACCAGCCGGTCAGGCTACCCCAGGGCCTCAGGGTTTCTGATGAGCTTTTTAGAGCCTCCCTCTTGATTAAACAGACCAAGAACCACCAAGAATCACTAGACATTTGAGGGGAGCCCCTCACATAGGGAGAAAAACAAATTGGGGGTGGAGGGCTGGAAGAAACGAAGCCATGCAAGAAAAAGAAAATTTAAAAAGCAAACAAAATTCCAGTATCATTAGCATACTTGAGAATTAAGACGTTGTTTTTATAAAGCAAAAAATAGGGTGCTATTTTTAAAAATTCCAAGAATGAAAAGGACTCTTGGAAATTAAAAATATGATAGTAGAACAGGAGGTCCCAAATCTGATTAGAAGGGTTACAGAAGTAGAGAATGGAAAAAAATAGAGGAAAGAAAATTATCAAACAACCCAATAGCATTTCCCTGTAGCACTATTCATAATAACAAAATCATAGAACCACCCCAGATGCTCATCAAAAGCAGACTGGATAAAGAAAGTGTGGTATACATACATGATGGAGTACTGCAAAGCCATAAAGAAAAACAAAATCATGTCCTTTGCAGCAACATAGATGTAGCTAGAGGCTATCATTCTAAATGAACTATCACAGACACAAAAAACAGAATAGCTCATGTTTTCACTCTAAGCAGGCCCTAAACTTTGGGCACGTGAGCACGAAGATGGGAATAACTAACGATGAGCACTACTTGCAGGGGGAGGGAAGGAGAGGAGATAAGGGGCAGACGATCACCCATTAAGTACCATGTCCACCTCCAGGGAGAAAGAGAGCTTACCAGAAGCCCAAACCTGCATGCAATTTGCTTCTGTAGCAAATCCTCACAGGTATCCCACAACTCTAAATTTTCTTTTTCTTTTTTTTCTTTGAGTTGGAGTCTCATTCTGTCGCCCAGGCTGGAGTGCAGTGGCCGCTCCCGGCCACCACAGCCTCGACCTGCTGGGCTCCGGCGATCCTTCCACCTCAGCCTTCCGAGTAGCCGGAATTACAGGCATGCGCTACCAGCCGGGCTGATTTTTTGATTTATTGTAGAGATGAGGTCTCGCTGCCCAGGCGGGTCTCGAACCCGTGGGCTCAGGCAATCCACTCACCTCAGCCTCCCAAAGGCACGGGATTACAGGCTGAGCCACCGAGCCCGGCTTAAATTTTCTTTTTTTAAATGATGTTGGAGGGATGGAATGCATTTCCCAAAATAGAAGAAAACTGATTTAAGGAATCCAATGAATGACCCAGGAAAATGAATGAAATCTTGACACGCCAAAGCACATCATTGGGAAATTTCAAAACTCTGGTAAAAGATAAGAACTTACAACCAGAAAGTAAACATAAGTGATGTACAAAAAAATCAAGAATCAGAATGGCTTTTTTTCTCACTTATTGGTCAGTCAAGAAATATTTTAGCCGGGCTTGGTGGCTCAGCCTGTAATCCCGCGTCTTTGGGAGGCTGAGGTGAGTGGATTGCCTGAGTCCGCGGGCTCAAGACGCGCCTGGGCAACTTGGCAAGACCTCATCTCTACAATAAATCAAAAATTAGCCGGGTGGGGTAGTGCACGCCTGTAGTTCCAGCTACTTGGAAGGCTGAGACGGAAGGATCGCCGGAGTCCCCAGCAGGTGGAGGCTGTGGTGGCCAGCACTCCAGTGTGGGTGACGGAGTGAGACTCCAACTCAAAAAAAAAAAATAAAAAAAAAAAGAAATCTTTTATTACATCCTTAAGTTACCCAGCCAGCTAATCTGGGAGAATGCTAATGGGAATACATACATGTACGTATACAAGGAAAAAAATCTGAACAAATTGCCCAGAAAAATCAACCCATACTCCCATTCTTACATATGAATGATCAGACACAAGAATAAAACCAGCATGATGAAAGAGAAAAAAAAAGGCAAATGAATAAAACAACTGTCTCCAGAAGAAACCGTCATAATTCAGAGAATCTGAAGGAATTAAAACAAATAATCCTCTAATTTATACTCCAAATAGATCTGAGACGATACCACAGCCACAAAACAAGAAGATGCTATGAAAAAAGAACAATCTCAGAAATTAAATTATTACCAGAAAAAAATTCAAGAGAAAGGTCTGAAGACAAAATTAAGGAACTCTTTCATAATATAGACCAGAAAGTTACAAATAGATGAAAAGTTTAGGAGAAAAGTAAGAAACAGAGAGGGCTAATTTGGGAGACCCACCATCTGAGTAAACGGAGTTCTAGAAAATGACAAGGGCAGACACCGGGAAAGACATTATCAAAAAAATCCTAGATTTTTTTTTACTGGAGTTGAAGGAAGTGAATGAAAGGACTCAGTGAATGCAAAGCAGAATAAATTTTAAAAGATCAATCCTTCGATTCAATGCTGTGATATTTCAGAATATCAAGAATAAAAAGAAGATCCTAAGTTTCCAGAGAGAAAAAAATAGGTTACCTATAAAGGAATGAGAATCAGACTAGTCTTAGATTTCTCTTTGCAGACACTGAATGCTAGAAGATAATAGAACAATGCTTTCTAAATTCTTAGGGATAATTACTGATAACCTATAAGTCTATAGCCATATAAGGCATAATCATGTTTTCAGATACAAAGTCAGAAGGGTTACTTTTCAAGTACTAGATTTCTTGAAAATGTACTCCATCAAAAAGGGGTAAAACTATATGCTCCACCCTCAAAAAGCAGAAAGACAAAAATACAAGAAATGGTAAAAACCCACCTAGAAATCCATTGAAAAGCAACCCCAGGATAAGAATTATGTAGTAAACCTGGCAAGCTGTTTTTTTCCATACTGGAAAAGAAAGGCAGGGAGCTCCAGGTAGAATATTTTCAACAAGAAGAATGAAGGATCCCAAGTAATAGAATGACTGAGATACTGAATGATACTAGTGACATGATGAAGAAAATGTAAGTCTATTTCTTCCATCGATAAGAAGAAAGTAGGGCAATTAGAAACAACAGAGAAAAAAACTAAATTTTTAAAAAAACTGTAAGAAATTCATGCTCTAAATGTAAAGCCAACTGAAATATGGTTTGAATTTGATCTTGACTCTAAAATAATGAATTCACAGTCAACAGACAAAACAAGCAAGTCAGCTATGCACATATGAGGGAAAGTGGTCATTGTCATCCTTGACACGGGCAGTGTTCAGCTGACAAAGATGAAGAGCATAGCAGAGAAGCGAACAGATGGTTGGGTACCAGTATTTCTAACTAACACTGAGAGGATCACCAGTTACAAGCTGATAGAAAAGGAAACACAGGTTCAAAAAAATATTTAAAAGTACAAATAGAAGTACTGAAAATAGTAACCATAAAAACGGAGGCAGGAAGAGGGAAGTGTTAGTCACCTAACTCCTCATCTTTCATTATGGAAACTAACAGATAATGTCTTAAATTGGCGAATCAAGAAATAACTGTGTGTGTGTGTGTGTGTGTGTGTGTGTGTGTGTGTGTGTACACATACATCTATATGTGTATATATATAATTTGTAAAAAAATATGATATATCTGGTAGTATATGTACAGAAAAAAATTCTGGAATCATGTTCACCAAACGGCTGCCTTCTGGCTGGGAGATAGAATTGAGGGGGTGTCTCAATTTTGTCATTGGTAGTTTTTTAGTAATTAAAAATTTAAGAAAACCTCACACACATTAGAATTGAATTGTGTAGCCTCATGGTGTACTACACAGATTCACGACTTAAATTTCTGAAGCATAACTACACACAATGAAAGTCAGATAAATGACTTGGGAGTTACCTGTAATAAAAAAGTATTGCAGTGTGTGAGCTATTTGTCACCATAGTAAACACTCTTTACTCTGGGTAAATCATAAACAGGAAAATATTTCACACCTCTGATTTATTTATCCTTGAGAAATATGGTTATGCAGAAAACCTTTAAAGTGTTTTTTGGTGGGAGAGAGAATCATGGTATTTAAGACAGAGTGAGACTTCAACTCAAAAAAACAAAAAAACAAAAGAAAACAAAAAGAATAATTAAAATTTGTTAAAATTTTTATTATGTATAAAGTTATAGTCACTATGCATTCTGTTGAGTAAATATATGAAGGAAATCAAAATATCTCTCTAGAAACTTCCAGGTTACTCCAAGATCAAGAACTATTGGCCGGTCACAGTGACTCATGCCTATAATCCCAGCACTTTGGGTTGCTGAGGTGAGAGGATTGCTTGAGACCAGGAGTTTGAGACCAGCTTAGACAACATAGTGAGATCTCATCTCTATAAAAATAGAAATAAAAAAATTAACTGTGTGTGATGGCATGTGTCTTTAACCCTAGCTACACAGGAGGCTGAGGCAGGAGGATCTCTTGAGCCCAGCAGTTTGAAGCTGCAGTGAGCCATGACTGTGCCACTGTCCTCCAGCCTTGGTAACAGAGTGAGGCCTTCAACGCAAAAAAAAAAGACTATCATTTATATCGTTTATTTGACATTTTTACAAATAACGTTTACAGTAATTTTTATAACAATAGTAGGAGGTTGGAATTACCTCTGTTTTAGAGATGAGGAAATTGAATTTCAAAGATTTTAAGGGAATTGCCCAGGCCAGCAAGTAGAAGAGTATTTAAACCCATTCTGTTGATGCCAAATCTACTCCAGGTTATATCCCTAAAAGAGAAATTGCTGGGGAATTAACTGTTTCAGAGTTTACTCTGCTTCTTATATGCCTTGGGTTTTTAGTTCTGCATGCATTTCAAGGGAAGGAAAGTCTAATGTTGGCTTTTTACAAAATTTATAGCATGTCTCTAGTTTTCCTTTTGTTTTTTTGAGTTGGTGGCTCACTGTGTTGCCCAGGCTGGAGTGCAGGGGCATGCTCACGACCATCCCAGTGTCGACCTGCTGGATTCTAGCAATTCTTCTGCCTCAAGTAGCCGGAACTACAGGTGTGCGCTACCATGCCCACCTAATTTTTGATTCATTGTAGAGACAAGGTCTCGCCAAGTTGCCCGACTGGTCTTGAACCCGCAGGTTCAGCAATTCTCTCATCCTCGCTTCCAAAGTGCTGGGATTACAGGCTGAGCCACTGAGCCCGGCCTGTGCCTCTAGTTTTAAGGAAAGGAGAGGGAAAGTAATGTTTGGTTGATCAAGAAATCAGAATTTGGCCAGGCGTGGTGGCTCAAGCCTGTAATCCCAGCACTTTGGGAGGCCGAGGTGAGGGGATTGCCTGAATCCACGGGTTCGAGAACAGCCCGGGCAACTTGGTGAGACCTCGTCTCTACAATAAATAAAAAATTAGCTGGGCATGGTAGCATGCACCTGTAGTTCCAGGTACTTTGAAGGCTGAGGCAGAAGGATCGCCGGAGCCCAGCAGGTTGATGCTGGGGAGGCCATGAGCATGCTCACTGCACTCCAGCCTGGGTGACAGAGTGAGACTCCAACTCAAAAAAAAAAAAAAAAAAAAAAAAAAAAAAAAAAAAAAAAAAAAAAAAGAAGAAAGGAAGGAAGGAAGGAAGGAAGGAAGGAAGGAAGGAAGGAAGGAAGGAAGGAAGGAAGGAAGGAAGGAAGAGAAATCAGAATTCTGGCCATGTGTGGTGGCTCATGCTGGTAATCCCTAGCACTTTGGGAGGCAGAGGCAAGATTACCTGAGCCCAGGTGTTCTAGACCAACCTTGGCAACTTGATGAGACCTCATCTCTACAGTTAAAAAAAAAAATTAGCTGAGCATGGAGACACACGCCTGTAGTTCCAGTTTCTTGGAATGCTGAAGTGGGAAGGGTCACCTGAACCCAGCAGGTCGAGGCAGCGGTAGCTGTGATTTTACCACTGCACTCCAGCCTGGGCAACAGAGTAAGATTCTGGCTCAGAAGAAGAAAAAAGAATTCAATAGAGGCATAAAAGCCATATTGTCTGACCTAGGGCCAAAGGAGCAACTTTTTTTTTTACCTCTCTGACTAATTCTTTTTGATGAAACAACCTAGTGCTGTCCCAATACCTTATGCTAGGCAACCTGTAGGGTAATCATTTTCCTTTCATTCATTGTTGGTAACGAGCTTTCTCTTTCCTCTTACATAAAAATTATTCTGCAAAGGATTGCATTCAGGGAGTAGAAACTCCTCTGGGGAAGCATACATGGAATATGCATTCATGTTCCATGAAACATCCCTATGATACCCAGACCAGCCTCTTTCCAAGGTAAGCATTCTCCTAAGACCAGATCGTTATCATCTATATATTCCATTCAGATGCATGATGGCTTGTGACAATTAACATTCAAACCTTCTCTTAATTTTTTTCAATGAGTCTGGAATCCAACCACGATCCAAATGTCCAACTAAACCAAGTACAGTCTTTCCTTAGTGAAAATGAAACTGTTTCCCCATTTGATTCTGAGGACTCTCCCTTATTAGAGAGAGGCAACACAGCCCTGGTCCTGCGTTCAGTTAAGCCATCACAGACCTTGCTCTCTGAGCAGATTGCAAGGTCTAAAATGATTATACCTCTAAGTGACAACCCGAGATGAAAACTCACAGCAGAAATAGATGTAGCTTATAGAGATGGAGCTGCTCAAGCCTTTTAAAAAGCAAAGGTTTGGGGCTGTCTTACAAGAAATAAAGTTTCCAAAGATACATCCCAAGTACATTTAAATTGGTGATGCTCCTGAATTAATCACTGCTAATTTCTGAATCTCTTTAGAAACTGTCTAAGATAAGTGGCAAAAATGCTAGCAAGCAAGTCACCTTCTATATGCACCCTTGTGAGGCAGACATCCCCTTCCTTTTGTCCACCGATACCTGTGGCATATGAGTGTCTGCAGAGGAAGGGAAGTCTTCTGCCTGGCTCCTCTGCCACATTTGCACGTTGTTTTAGTGATTTGTTCATTGTGATGGGCTCCACGACTATACGTGAGCCACAAAATACAGGGACTATACCTTGTTGAGCTTTTAAAATTCCTTGCACATCAGCACATTGCCTCGTATGCAGGAGGGTCTTCTTAATAAATGTTTGCTTATTCTACAGTACAAAAAGAGGGAAAATGAATTAACATTACTAATAGTTGCACACAAATGACAAAACTGTGTTTCCTAAAATATGATTCCTGGGAAGAGAAAAATCAAAAACTTAAAGTCATTTCATGGACTAAGTCCCGTTGGTCCAGGGAAGTCCCTGGAAGACAGAGGACTGATACAGGTTAGAGAGACAAACAGAAGGACATAGTGTTGGTTTTGGCATACAACGGGCACCGAAAAAAAGGATGAATTTGGATTGGAAATATCTTTCCTTGAAGATCTTTATCACATTCACCAAACAGGAATAGTAGCTAATAATTATCTAGCATCCCTCCCTCACACAAACAAGATGCCATTAAACCCCAAATTAACTTAATTTGTTTATATTAGTGGCTCTAAGTAATGAGGTACAGCTCCCACCTCTTTCTTGGTACGATGGGAATCTTTGTCACATTTCACTGTACTTGTTTCTATTTTTGCACAATCAGGGTAAGATTAGAGCCTTGCCAGTTCTCAGCAGAAAGACGAGTTTGATTTAACTACTCTGCGGAATGCATAGAGCAATGATTTGGTTGCTGGTTCTGCACATCTGTAGGACAGCAAAATGGGGTCACCTCTTTGCCAGCAGAAACTATGGCTAATATTTGTCATAGTTGGACCATTACTATGGTTCTTTTTGATAATTAGTGCAAGAGTGTCTCATGAATTCTCCAGTTTAAAATCACAAGCTTCCTTCAGCCTTTGCTCTCATTAGGCTGCCTCCAGCTTTGTGTTACAGCCAGTGTGTACGGTACTTGGGGAATCAAAAACTGAACTCTAATTTAAATGTTGGTATGCATTTAATCAAACTATAGGCAAAGTAAATTTGTTGCCCTCTCTTCTTCATCAAGTACAACTGAGGCAGACGTAAGCCATTTGGGGTTGTTTAGTCTCCTTATGGGAAAAAAATCCTACTGTGTGTATTTTTGGCAGGAGGTCATGCCCCAGCTCTCACTACAAAAGTAAAAGAGGCCTCATTTTTCCTTCTAGATGTCTCTAGGCATCCTTGGCTGTTGAGATGTATTGATAACTGTCTTCCAGCATAGAATCTAGCAAGGATTCTATGACCCTTTCCTCGAAGTTCTTCTAATACATCCTGCTTTTTTTTTTTTAAGTTGGGAGTCTCGCTCTGTCACCCAGGCTGGAGTGCAGTAGCTCTACCACAGCTCACCACAGCCTCCACCTCCTGAGCTCAGGCAATTCTTCTGCCTCAGTCTCCTGAGTAGCTAAGATTACAGGTGCAAGCCGCCACACTTGGTTAATTGCTTTTTGTTTTTTTGTATAGACAAAGTCTTGCTATGTTGCCTAGTCTGGTCTTGAACACCTGGATTTAAGCAATCCTTTCACATAGGCCTCCCAAAGTGCTGGGATTACGGGTGTGAAAGACCACACCCAGCCATACAGCCTATATTAAATTCAGTTACCTAGAGTTGTTTTTAACATTCTAACTAAAATACCTTTGTTTTGTACATCAATACTCTCTTTTTCTTTAGAGATGGGGTCTCGCACTATGTTGCCTAAACTGGAGTGCAGTGGTGTGATCATAGCTCACTATGGCCTTGGCCTCAAACTCCTGGGTTCAACTGATCCCCCTTGAGTACTGGGACTACAGGCATGCACCACTAAACTCAGATAAGAGACTCTCTTTTTAAAAATTAGAACAATAGACTGGGTGCAGGGGCTATAATCCCAGCACTGTAGGAGGCTGAGGTGAGAGGATTGCCTGAGCCCACGTGTTCGAGAGCAGTCTGGGCAACTTGGCGAGACCTCATCTCTACAACAAGTCAAAAATTTAGCTGGGCGTGGTGGCATGTGCCTGTGGGCTACTTGGAAGGCTGAGTTCCAGCTACTTGGAAGGCTGAGGCGGAAGGATCCTCTGAGCCCAGCAGGTCGAAGCTGCGGTGGCCGTGAGCATGCCACTGCACTCCAGCCTGGGCAACAGAGTGAGACTCCCACTAACTAACTAACTAAATAAATAAATAAGAATAATAAAAGAATAACTATATGCCCTCCACAGTGGTTCTCAACTGCAAGCCAGCATCAGGATCACCTGGAGGACTTGTTAAAATACAAATTGCTGGGCCCCATTCCCTGAATTTCTGATATAGTAAGTCTGGAGTAGAGCCTGAGAAGTTGCATTTCTAACAGTTCCCAGGTACTACTATGTTGCAATTATCCTAGTGACCATACTTTTGAAAACCATTGTCTTAATTATAATAAGGTTTCCTCCATTCCTGTCCAAAAACTAGCAAAATATTTAGCAAGTAGACAATGACCTAGGGTCTTTCTTGGGATTTCCTTCCGTCTGTTGCTTTCCCTGGTTATTGTTGTTTATATACTGTCGATGAAACATAACAAATTTGGAGAGCTTTTTGTCTTGTTTTCCTGGACCAATAAAGATGGTAAAATCTTGAAGGAGTAGACAGCCAGAAGCCTGGGCATGTCCTTTGTTGATTTACAATAAAATGATCACATCTGAATTTTAAAAAATTGAACTTATATTAATAGCATTTTTTATTAGAATAATCAATTTAATTATTGAAAATACTGCTTGCCTAAGTGGGAAATGCTCTATAAACAAAATTACATTTTAAATGAATAACAGCAGTTCAATAATTTTTTTAAATTTTCACTCATGACCCTCTGAACGTAAACTGTGGGGTTCAGTTAGGGTCTTTAAAGAAAGCTGTCAAAATTATTTTTCACAATTGTCTCTAATTGCCTGGCGCATATATTTGAAGAAATAATCTATATCTCAAATAATTCCACAGCCATAAAATACAATAACGACACATCTATCGGGATGGTTTCAATAAAAAATAGTGACAACACCAAACACTAGCAAGAATGCTGAGAAGCATCGCTGGTGGAAAAGTAAAATGCTACAGCCACTCCGGAAAACACTTTGGCAGTTTCTTATAAAACGAATGCAATTTCCATATGACTCAGTAAATTGCACTCTTGGGCACTTATCCCAGAGAACTGAACACATGTTCACATAAAAACCTGTACACAAATGTTCATAGTAGTTTATTTGTAATAGACTGGAACTGGAGTGTCAGCCAGATGTCCTTCAAAGAATGAGTGGTTCAAAAAACCGTGATTCATCCATATCATAGAATACCACTCCGCAATAAAAAGGAACCACCTATTGATACGTGTAAGGACTTGGGTGAACCTCCAGGAAATTAAGCCGGGTGCAAAAAAAATTTTTCCAAAAGAGATCTTGTATGATTTCCTTCATACAACATTTCTGTAATCTACACTTTTTTTTCAAAAAAATAAAGAAAGGGTCTCCCTGTAATCCCAGCACTTTGGGAGGCTGAGACGAGTGGATTGCCTAAGCCCACAGGTTTGAGACCCGCCCGGGCAACTTGGCAAGATCTTGTCTCTAAAGTAAATAAAAAATTAGCCAGGCATGGTAGTGGGCGCCTGTAGTTCCTGTTACTTGGAAGGCTGAGGCAGAAGGATCGTCGGAGCCCAGCAGGTCCAGGTTGCGGTAACTGGAAGCATGCCACTGCACTCCAGTCTGGGCGACGGAGTGAGACTCCAACTCAAAGAAGTAAAATAAAATAAAGTAAAGTAAAATAAAATAAAATAAAGTCAGGGTCTCACTTTGTCACCCAGATAGGAGTGCAGTGGCATGATCATGACAGGACGATCATGGTTCACAGGAGCTTCCACCTCCTGGGCTCAGGTGATCACTCTGCCCAGCCTCCTCAGTAGCTGGAACTACAGGTGCAGGCCATGATGACTGGCTAATTTCTTTCTTTCTTTTTTTTGTAGAGACACGATTTGTAATGACATTTTTTGAAACAAAGGACAGATTAGTTGTTGCCAGGTGTTAGAGGGTGGAGTTTATAAAGGAGCAACACGAGGGATTTGTGTGGTGTTGAAACTGTTTAGTATTTTGAATATGTGAAACTATGCGTGTTAAAACTAAAACTTAAACACACACATACATATCAGTACAAGCAAAACTGGAAAAAGTTGAATAAGATCACTGGATTATATCAGTGTCAGTATCAATGCCAATATTAGTTGTGATATTATACTAGTTTTGTAAAATGCTACCATTGATAAAAACTGGACAGGCCGGGCTCAGTGGCTCAGCCTGTAATCCCAGCACTTTGGGAGGCCGAGGCGAGTGAACTGCCTGAGCCCATGGGTTCGAGACCAGCCTGGGCAACTTGGCCAGACCTTGTCTCTACAATAAATTAAAAAAAAAACTAGCCAGGTATGGTAGAGCATGCCTATAGTTCTGGCTACTTGGAAGGCTGAGGTGGAAGAATCACCCCAGAGCCCAGCAGGTCGACGCTGGGGTGGCCGTGAGCGTGTCACTGCACACCCACCTGGGCGACGGAGTGAGAGTCCAACTCAAAAAAAAAAAAACCGGACAAAGCATAAAAGGTATCTGTCTATATTATTTCCTTCAACTGCATATGATTATCTCAATAAAATTTTCAATTAAAAAATGTAATAAACTTTACATTGATGACAATAATAAAGCAAGTCTTGCATATTGGTCATATTTAGTTTAGGTTGTGATTTAGAGAAAAATCCCAATGGCCTCTGGGCATAAAAGAATAAATAATGTGCTAATTAAGTAACTTTTACCTGGAGCCTGCTGTATTACAATGCTAAATCTATATCCAGGATTTAGTTTAAGCCTTACCAATAACTTTCAGAGAGAGGTATTATCTCCACTTTACAGGTAAGGCTTGAAGAATTGTATTAACTTGCTCCAGCACCAGCTGGTGATGGGGTGGTGTAAGGGTAGAGTGTGGTTCTATGTGGGTCACAGCTACCTTCTTTTCGGCATACCCACTACCTTTATTTTTTTATTTTTATTTTTTTTGAGTTGGGGTCTCACTCTGTCGCCCAGACTGGAGCGCAGTGGCTGTTCCTGGCCACCGCAGCCTCGACCTGCTGGGCTCTGGCGATCCTCCCGCCTCAGCCTTCCAAGTAGCCGGAATTACAGGCGTGCGCTACCACGCCCGGCTGATTTTTTGATTTATTGTAGAGATGAGGTCTCGCTGCCCAGGCGGGTCTCGAACCCGTGGGCTCAGGCAATCCACTCACTTCAGCCTCCCAAAGGCGCGGGATTACAGGCTGAGCCACCGAGCCCGGCTCCCACTACCCTTAAAAGGGGCTACCACTGTTCTCAATCCTGAACACATATGTATGGGATATTCCCAATGTCATTTGATTGACAATTTCCTTTAGAAAGGAGTTCTTAGGGACTATGAGCCCTAAACTGTGAACCCACAAACTGGTTTCAGATCATAAACTCACAGAAATAAGATGCAAATATTGATGTTTATCTGCATATGAATCTTTCTGGGGAAAAGGGAATAGTTTCCATCAGATTCTCAAAGGGTGTGGGACTCAAAAACAGGTTAAGAACGACTGCAGTCAGATCCAAAGAGGTTTTTCCACTGGAAATGTTTTAAATGTCCAATAACACTGATGCAAGGAAGTGATACATTTGGGGGAAATAACTCAGCTGCCAAGTTCTACAAAGAAAGCAGAATCAAAACTGGTCTTTGTAAAGCCACTGCAAAGAAGACAATTGAAGAGACTCTCCAAGTTCCATCTCGGTTTCAGTTAAATTGTTTGACATTTCATATCTATTTGTTCCAGATAGCTTGAGAAGACAGTATATTTGTCAAATTTGTCAAATGGGATAAAAGGATATCAAAGTACACCTTAAGTTGTGGGGTGGCCCACAGCCTTTGAACAAAATAGTGACTGATTTTTTTTTAAAGCAGGATTTATTATTATTTTGTTTTTGTTTTTGTTTTGAGTTGGAGTCTCACTCTGTTGCCCAGACTGGAGTGCAGTGGCCGCTCCTGGCCACCGCAGCCTCGACCTGCTGGGCTCTGGCGATCCTTCTGCCTCAGTCTTCCAAGTAGCTGGAATTACAGGCGCGCACTACCACTCCCGGCTAATTTTTGATTTATTGTAGAGATGAGGTCTCACCAAGTTGCCCAGGTGGGTCTCGAACCTGTGGGCTCAGGCAATCCACTCACCTCAGCCTCCCAAAGGCGTGGGGTTACAGGCTGAGCCACTGAGCCCAGGTTAAATCAGGATTTATTGAGAGGACAGAAAAGTTCCTGCAGTGGGAGGGGTCCCAAAGGGGTTGCCTGTGACTGATGATTTTAAGTGAGCAAATACCTTTTATCATTTTCATCAACTTTTTAATTTTTTCATTATACTTTAAGACGACAGGGATATTTTAAAAATCAGCTTATATTGAAGTAAGGTGTATAGATCAAAGCGGCTACATAACTACACTTACACTGCAGTGTAAACTGTGCTGGAAAATTTATTCACTTTTATGCCTTTGCACCGGCTGTTCCCTCTGTCTGTAATACCCTTCCCTACTTCCTTGACCAGCAATCCTGAACATTGCCTTGAAGCCCTAGATCAAAGTGTTTGGTGACTCTTTTGAGTTATACCCATTTCTCTCTTTGGCAGAATTGTTCTGTAATCTGTGATCTAGCCCCTTGTACACATCCTTGTCATTGTTATCACTGTCAGGTGTTCGTGTCTATTTCCTTCAGTTAACTTGAACCTCTGGAATGCTGAGGCTGTGACTGAATTTTGTTCTTTGTTCCTAGACACATAGTAGGTGACTGGTGTTTGATGAACAAAATATTAACTTCCATTTAGAAAGATCCTCTTTGTGCTGGCTGTGGTGAAAGACACTGTTGGGTATACTTAGATGACAACAGCAATTGTAGATGATCCTGAGCTATTATGATTAGACATGATTTTTTTGACTTATGATGGCACAAAAACAATACACATTCAGTAGAAACTGTACTTTAAGTTTTAATTCAAAATTCTATAACTTTATTGTAAAACAGGCTTTGTGTTAAGTGATTTGTCCAGCTGTAAGCTAATGTGTTCTGAGCACATTTAAGGTAGGCTAAGCAACAATGTTCTGTAGATTAGGGTATTAAATGCATTTTCTTTTTAAAAATTATTATTTTTATTTTAAAGATATGGGGTAAAATTCAGGGTATTGAATGCATTTTCATTTTATGATATTTTCAGTATACATGGGTGTATTGGGATATAACTCCATCATACATCAAGGAACATCTGCACTTGTTAATAAGTAAACAAAATGCCTTTTGGAAGCCTCCAGAAGCAACCTTCTGCCTCAGGGGTTGAAACAAGCAAAGGAAGGCCCAGATGTCTAGGCAGGTAGAAAAACAATGAGGTTAAACAGTGAGAGGTTTCTAGGTCAGGAACAGCTGGGGATCAGAACAGGTAAGCAAAAAGAGATGTTTAGTTTGCTTTGGAGGCAAAAGACACCTTGAATATGGGAATAAAGAGGAGGGGGACATACTAGCGGGACTGACATAAGAATGAAGATTACTTGGGAGTGTGAGAGACAATGGATTTACTCAGACGCAGGGACTCACTCTCAGGGATGATTGCCTACAAACGGAAACGGAGCTGATTCTGGATCTAATGCCGTTGCTGAAACATAGCTTGTGTCCACTAGGATCACTGAAAGTCTCAGCCGCGAGGTGCCAGAGCCACGACCTAGGGCCATCTTTTTATTTGACAGATGTGATGCCTTGAATCCAGCCCAGGAGTTACTGCTTTTGCTGGGCTCGGCCAGAGGCAGGCAGGCAGGCAGGCATGTCAAGATGCTCTAGGCAGAGAGCTTCATTCTGTGTCCTCAAAGGCTGCGGGGGATGGCAGCAGTGGCCCAGAGCCTGGTTTCCTTGGGACACAAACAAAATACGAGCATTAAAACAATCTGTCTGAGCAAAATCAGGTAGTGGGTCGGAAACAAGTTCGATAAGCCTAGTTGCCCTCTCTAACCACACATTTCCTCTGCAACATGTTAACAAAGCGAGGAATGTGTTTGCTGGGGAAAGCATAACGAGCTTTTATGGTAACCTGTAACTCTGGGAGGAGGGAACGTTTAGCAGAAGGCAGGGAGACACAGCCATGACGCTGCTTGTTTTGTTTGGCCAAGTTGTATGCAGCTTAGATAATCACAGACACCTACCTCTCAACTTTATCCCGCTCATCTCGCTTCCCTTGTCCGTACACGGCGCTTCCTGCGATTCTGGCAACTTTGTTTTGGGTCAGTAGAGCACACCAGGTGCACAGAGCATACCTACGGGAGTCTGTCTCCTGGAGAAGTCCCTCCCTTGAGTCTGCACGATCTAAAGCTCTTCCCTTAAAAAACGGTACGCCATGCCTGTGGGCGAGGGGCTTCGTGCAGGAACAGGCCACGGCTTCACGCCACCCTCTCTGCCATCACTTATCAGGAGCCGGGAGCCCGGATCCCAGACGAGGAGAAAGCCACACCGGTTTCTAATGCTCAGCCGCATCGGCAGATCGGCTCGCCCAAGGAAGGGGGCCG
>NW_007246876.1:0-6322 GCF_000164805.1 Carlito syrichta
TTAAAGGTGTGTCATGTATTGTTGTATAGGGTATTGTCAAAATAGATCAACTTTATTGATAGTGGTTTTCAAAGCTTTTATATACTTACTATGTTTTTGTCAAGTGTGTTCTATCAGTTATAGAGAGAGGAGTGAGGAAGTTTGACACAATAACTGTGGGTATCTCCTCATTTCAGTTCTTTCAGTTTTTGTTTTTATGCATTTTTGAGGTCTGTAGTTTGGTACAGACACTTTTAAGATTGGTAATCTTGAAGAATTGACACTATTGCCATTATGCATATTTTTCATCATCTTTCTTTCTTCCTTCCTTCTGTCCTTACTGCCTTCTTTCTTTTTTTCTTTTTGAGTTAGGGTTTCACTTTGTTGCACAGGCCAGAGTGCAATGGCATTATCATAGCTTACTATGACCTCAACTCCTGGGTTAAACCCTCCTGCCTTAGTCTCTCAAGTAGCTGGGCCAATAGGTACCCACCTCCATGCCTGGCTAATTTTTCTTTGTTTTGTGAAGACAAGGTCTCACTTTGTTGTGTAGCCTGGTCTTGAACTGCTTACTTCAAGCAATCCACTCATCCTGGCCTCCCAAAATGCTGGATGAGAGGTGTGAACCACTGAACCTGTCTCTGTTTATTAGTTATTGTTGCTTTTTACTTTTCTGGAATCTTGAGAATTCTGAAATCTCTACCACATGGAGTATTTTATGAGTTTGATGCAGCAGGTGCTGCTCATCCCTGATGCCGTGCAACTGATAACATCATCATCTTGGGGTCACTCAGATAATTAACTGTAATAAATACAACTTATAAATTTATATCTCTGTGGCTCACATGTCCTATGTCCCTGGGTATTCAAGCCTTTGCATTCTCTTTATAAAAGGACTAAACTCACTTTTGGTCATGAATGCAGTCAACTTTATCTTTCTACACATCTCCAAAACTGTATTTCTGCTTGGTTCATGCTGAAGACAATAACAGCTACTTTTTGCACATTGCCTTTCATCTTATTTGGTTTGTCTAAAGAGTTTTTGAGATGAGAACTATCATGAGTCTTTCTCACAAGAGAGGAAATTGAGGATTATTGATTATAGAAAACTTGACAATTTCAAGAGCATATTGTAGGTATGGCATTCAGAATCATATTTTTTAAATTGAATGAAACTTATTGATCTCCTACCAAATGACAGGTATTGCTCTTCAGTATGATTTATGGATCTTTTCAGAACTATGGTAGTGAATAATAAGGAAGTTATCCTCATCATCCAGTTGGGGGACAGAGGTGAACCAAAATTAGCAAATGTATAGACACAAGTATAAACATATAAATAAAAATTAAATCAATGGTTAAAATAAACAAAATGTAGGATAAGTACTATTCAGAAATGGTTTGCAAGGGAGGGGGATGAAGAATGTTGGTTAATGGGGGAGGTTGAACTTGGTAATTATTGTGAAGGTGAAAGTCAAGGAGGAACATGTAATGATTCTAGAAAACAACCATGTGCATATCTGATGAATGAATGCTCTAGGCAGAGTGAACAGCTAGATGGGAAGGCCATGAGGCAAGAACATAGAGTCTTCAGGGAACTGAAAGGACATCACTGTGTTATGGAAAAGATGGCTTAGTGAGAATAGGAGAAGACAACAAAATCAGAAAGAAAATGGAGGGCTCAGATTCCTAGGGCTTTGGAGGCTTCTTGAGGCCTTTGGCTTTTGCTTAGCATAATTCATTGCAGAGGCTTAAATGATATGATCTGATTTATGTTTTGAGAGAGACTCTCTGGTTGACATATTGATTAGAGACTGCAGGAAAGTGAGGACAAAATTGGGAAAACAAGTAATTGATTCAAATAATTGATTTCTCAAAGCTGTTAGGTCAGGGTTAGGCATAGACAGAGCCACAGATCATTTTGTATGACCAGTGAGACAAGAATGATTCTTACATATTGAAAAGATCATGAAGAAGAAGAAAAGGGAAGAAGAAAAGCAGGAGGAGGAAGGGGATGAGGAGAGAGAGAGTCATAGAAACTGTACATGGACCACAACGCCAAAAATCTTTAAAATCTAGAGAATATTGATGATGGCCATCCTGACTAGAGTTAGGTGGTATCTCAGTGTGGTTTTAATTTACATTTATTTGATGGCTAGTTAGGCTTAGCATTTTTGTCATGTATCTGTTGGCTGCTCCTATATCTTCCTTTGATAAGTATCTAGTCATATTTTGCCCAATTTGTAATCGGGCTGTTTGTTTTCTTTCTCTTATGGCACATTTGAGTTCCTTGTAGATCCTAGATGTTAGGCCTTTGTCATGCTGGAGAGGATGCAGGGAAAGGGAACACTTCTACACAGTTGGTGTGAGCATGAACTTGTACAACCTCTGTGGAAAACAGTGTCGCGATACCTAAAAGATCTAAAAATCAGCCTACCATATGACCCCACAATATACCAGGAGGAACTCAAATCACTCTATGAAAAAGGTAACTACACATAATGCTGTTTATTGCAGCATTATTCACAATCACAAAACCATGGAACCAACCACGCTGCCCATCAAAAGAGACTGGACAGAAAAATATGGTATATATACACGATGGAATATTACTCAGTCATAAAGATGGACAAAATTATGAACTTCACAGCAACTTGGATGGGCTTAGAGTCTATAATACTGAGTGATCATTCACAGAAACAAAGAACTAGATACCACGTATTCTCACTCATAAACTGAGCTTAAACAATGATCATAATACTATAAGAAAGGGATTGGCAGTAGTAGGAAACTGCCAGGGAAGGGGGAGCATACCTCATCAACAAGGGTACCTGCATAATGAACATTTGTATCTCTAACTCTGAATTGTACCCCCCATCTTTAAAATAATTTTTTTTTTAAAAAAGGAATCTAGAGAATATTTGCTAAAATCTGAAGTCAAGTATCTGGCTGAAAGTATGTTTTCAACAAAATTCAAAGGAGAAATACATGAGATAATTACTAGCTGAATATGTTGAAAATTGATACTTGTTAAGAAATATCTATGGCTTCATTCCCAAACATCACAAAAAAGACCATTAACTTCTATTGAACAAAAGTCTGGTTTCCAAATCAGTAAAACAAAAAGCACTGTCTGACATGAACAATATGATAAAAAAATTATAAATGAATAAAAAAAGAAAATATTTTTATATCACTTAAACATTTCCTTGCTAATTTAATCTTCCAATCAACAACATGGGATAGGTATAATTCCCCCATTAGAAATTACCATATCCAAAATCCTTAGTGACTTGATAGCTCAAGGAAGATCATGACTGTAGTTTTTTGTTTTTTTTAAACTATGACATGTGATCATGTGTTTTCTGAGTTCCTATAAAAAATCTGGGTCCAATATTTGACCTATTTTGTTATCTTTTCAAACACACAAACTCAAAAGTTATTCCTTACTGAACTCTCCTCAAATGATATCAAGGAAATATAGTTAAATGCCATCACTTGAAGCCATTTCTGCTCCTGCATATATTAGAAAGGGCTTATAATATTTCTCCTTTTTTCAAACAGAATTGGAGTCTTAGTAATACTGTTTTGTGTCTTAACAACTTCAGTTTTGCTGAGGATGAAACTCCAAATGTTCTCTGCCATATTATTAAAGAAATATTATGAGAAGAAGGCTAAAAACAATCGTGTGGTATGTTAATTATGTCAACGTAATTTTTAAACAGATTTTTTAGAGCAAAAGCCATGAAAAACATTCTTACTGATCTCTGACTCCTGGTTTCTGACTCTTGGTTTTGCATGTCATTTGTCTGGTACATGACCTCAGCCCGAGAGAGAGAAAAGAAGTCAGTAAAACAACCTAATGAAACAAGATTTAAACTAGATGAAGTCAATGTATGGGATTCTCAAAATCGCTTTTGTCATGCTGAAGCTTCCAACACCTAGGAAAATAAAACATGTTTTCTTGGTCCTGGTGCCCAGGAGTCAATATTTCCTCTCGTGGGCACAAAAATGTCGAGAGTTATATTTAGTTGGCAATAAGGTGTGGGGAAGAGAAGACCTAGCTGTTATGCTCATAATGATCATGTTGTGCTGATCATATTTGTGTCCAATACATTTCTCCACTATTAACTTTCAAATAATATTGCTTGTTAGACATATTCCAGGAAGACTAAGGAAACTGATTTCTTGTCCATGTGGAATAAGCTACAGGAGGATTTTTTCAAGGCAAACTAAAATTCATCTAGAGTATAATCTTATATATTTACACTCTTCAAAGCAGACAAAACAAAACAAATAAACAACCAAAAAACCTGGGCTGCAAAGTTGAATGAGAGAGACATATGGTGTGATATTATTGTGACAACTGGGAGACTCTGCCCCATATTTTCTGAGGTGACTGTAGCATAATGCTGGCCATGGGCAGCTTAGGAGTTAAAGTAAAAACCTCCTCCTAGGCAAGCACGAGCTCAATTAAGTATATGAAGGACTACAGAAAAAGATAAAATAAAATGAAATAACACACAAGTGTACATGACAAGGAGGCCCCCTGGCCAAAACACATGCTCTGGAATTGCACTGCTAGGGTTCAAAGCCTGGCTGGGTCCCCACCACATGGATCACCTGTGGAACGTTCTAAAGCTTAAGTGATTTTTAAACAATTTGTAAAAAGAAATGAAAAGACTCCACCTACTGGGAAGAGATGCCATAAGGGGCAGCATCCAGACAGGTCGCACAACTGCATCACCACGTCAGAACCCTTTGCAGCTGAACTCATGACCCTGGGACCAGGATAGCCATGGAGATAGGAGAGGCCTCGAGAAACCTGATAGGACCTGGGTTCCAGCTCCTGGGCTGAGCTTTGTGCAGGCTCAGCCCCTGTGGCCCAGAGGACAGGCCAGGACACAGCCACCGAGTGTCCAGGCTGGGCAGTCCCCGTTCATCCCCACAGAGTAGCCTCCCTGGTGCCCATCTCCTCCAGTAGCAGCAGGAAGTCCCCAGGACTAGAACGTCCACCTGTGCTGGCAGTTGGTGGGGCCTCGTGCGATGCCTGTTGTTGCCTCTTCTTGGCCCGTAGCAGGGCCCATGCACCCTCCCTGGTGCCCTATCTCCATCACAAGCCAAATTGACAAGTCACAAGCACAAGAGTGGCTAGTGGGTGCTTGACTGAGAGAGGGGTTGGTCCCTAAGAAGTCTTTTCTCAGTGGCTTACTCTTTCTTGTGATCCCAAGCTGTACAGCATGCTCTCAATGGGAAATTATCTTACTCAATTGGTTTTTGGGTCCCGCCAGCAGTGCACTCAGCATAGACTGCAACCAGTTCCCCTGTTCCTCTAGGCTCCCCCACCTAGCAAGGGCTGCCCTGCTGCATCTGCATCTGTCTCTCACCCTGATCCTGTTTGCAGACTGCTCAATCCACATCTGGGTCATGTGCTTCCACCACCTAGACTCTACACCACCCCAAAGGAGACGTGTCCCCTCTTGCAGGCCACAGGCTCCTCTCTGGGGACTCTACCAACTTAATCCTGGGGTCAAGCCCAGAAGAAAGAACCCATACTGTCCTCAGGGAATTCACAGATGAATGGACATTTGACCTCTACAAAGATCCCTCCTGCCTTCCCCATCTGAGCAGTCTGTCAGTCCTAAGAAACTGACACCATCCAGGCTCTCCAAGGAGATCAAGGAGAGGGCCTACCCTAGCAAGGAGGAAATATCATTGACATATAGGCTTCTAGGGATTCAGAGGAATCTCTTTTCCTTGGGATGCAGTTTGAGCTTCTGGAGGGAAACCTTTTTGCTCATACTCAAAAAAGAACTTGGGTGAGAAGTCCCAGGTTTCCCAATGAGCTCCTTCTGGAAAGAACATACCTATCTCCAGAACACAGCTCTGCACTTAGACAGATGCAACCATGCTCCCCACCCAGCCCCGGGCTTCTCCTTGCATGGAAAAGTCCGCCAAGGTAATGCTGGAGTGTCCACATCTCCAAGCCTGCTGATGATGCTGATGCTGGAGAAGGAGTTGTGTGGCAACAAGTTGTCAAGTGTACCACCATGAGCTCTTTCCCACCCAGAGCATAAGCCCTACCAAGGACAAGGTCGATTCCATTGCTACTGCTACTGCTATGTCCACTGTAACTGTTGTGCGATAGAGGTAACTGCCTCCACAAACCCAATGTCCCTGCATGACTGTTCAGAAAGAGCAAAGCTATTTGAGGAAGAACATTGGGTGTAAAATAAATAGCAAATGCTTGGAGGATAAGATGGAGGCTTTGGAGCATAAAACAAACCATGGCAGAGCTAGTTGTGACACTTGGAGGAGAAGGATATGGGGCTAAGAGCAGAGG
>NW_007246877.1:0-40273 GCF_000164805.1 Carlito syrichta
CCTCCGTCCCTGACAGCGGCGCTTCCGCTGTTCAAGGCTTCGCAACGTCCGTCCTCGGGTGGCTGACACTCAGCTGACGTTGGCTTTCTTTCTCTCGGCCGAACCTGAGATTTTGCTTTTTCTTGCTTTTTACATTTTGGTTGGAGGATGTGGGGTGCAAGTCGGGATTAGGTATGCAAGCGGGCATCTGCAGGCCAAGTCTGGGCCTCCCTCTGGTCCCCACTTTGCCTGGTTCGACATCAGGTACCCTCAGGGATGCTGTGTCCTGCCCTCCCCACCCCAGCAGTACCCCCCGACTGCCAGTCTCCTTTTGGTGGCATTATGGTAAGTGTTCAGGCTTCGCTTAGGAGCGAGAACACGTGGCCCGCTGTTCTTGGTTTCTGTGACAGATGGCTGAGGATGACAGAGACTAAATCCATCCAAGTTGCTGTGAAGTGAGCCTGCTTGTTCTTTTTTATGGCTGCGTGACATTCCATCCCATTTTCAAAAATCCGGTCCAGTTTCGAGGGGCAGGATGGTTGGTTCCACGTTTTTGCTCTTGTGAATAGCGTTGCAATCGACACGCATGTGCAGGTATCTCTTTTGTAGAATGATTTGAGTTCCTTCGAGTATATTCCCAGAAGAGGGATTGCTGTGCCATATGGTAGGTCAATTTCTAGCCTGTTTACAAACTGCCATCCTGTTTTCCGTAGAGGCTGAACTAGTTTGCATTCCCACCAGCAGTGAGGTTTTCTTTTCTTTTGGCGATCATTCTTCTGATCCTTGATTAATTTATTAGCATAACGAATGCTTATGTGTATCTATTATTCTGCGACTGGAGAGCCACAGATGAATGTGCAAAGACTTCTGCCCCCAAGGTGTGCCCAGTATAATATGTCGGATCACCATGTTCATAAACAATCATAGCTGCTGTATGATAAAAACTATGTTGACAGCCCTCTTGTCAGTGGTACGTAAGAAGACACTGAAGCGAAGACACGAGATTGCTAGGAGGCTGAATGTAAGATGTGAAAGTTGTGTTTCAGGAGCTCAGGTCTGGGAAGAGAGTAAAAAGAGGGTCAGCGTGTCCATGGGCCGTCAGTGCCGTGCTGCCCTAGCAGTCTGGAACTTCTCAGTGAAATTACTGAGCTAGTGAAGTGTTAAGCAAGATTCTGAAGGACAATGAGGAGCCAGGTTTGCATATACACAGACTTGGAACTCCTCCGAGCTGGAAAGCGCGGACAGAGGGACAGCGAGGCTGAAGGAAGCATGGACAGACGTGGCGTCCACAGGGAAAGCGTTCAGCTGCCTGGGGACCTGGGACCGACATCTGGGCCAACGTTATCAGACCTGCGAGCGCTGAAGAGGTTCTGGTCAGTTGCTGGAGGACGTGGTGAGGAGGACACCACAGGGGCACCCAGGGGAGGGTGTCTGGCACGATCGGGTCACCCTTCCTGGGGGCTGTCTCTTTTCTGTCCAACGCATGTTGATTCACAGTCCCCAAAAACGTACCGGTTTAGATCTATTTCTCACTAAAAGCTGCAATATGTTTTCATACAGCCGATGGGACCTCGCTGCTTCTAAGTGAACCTGCACGCTCCCGGACCACGAGGGATGCTGTCAGCTCAGCCTCTTGTCTGCTCCCGTGGAGGAATTCCACCCGAGGAGAGAGGGGCGGGGGCAGGAGGAACCAAGAGGGAGGCCAAGAGTGGCAGAAGAGGCCTGCACAGAGGCGGGCCTCCCTCCCCGCCAAGAGGTGAACACGCGGAGCAGGACGACGTACCTGTTGTCCTGGTATTGAGTTTTCTGCAAACGTAGTTCCAGAGGAGTCACGGTGTCTTGGGCAACCGTCAGTCTGGGCCGTGGCATCTGCTTCCAGGCCCAGCGTCAGAAATCACTGCCCTGGGAGGAGGGTCCTGCGTCGTGATTGCTATGCCATCTTGTCACTTAAAGCTTGTACCTGGGGTGTGGGAGGAGACGTGGCCCTCAGAGCTCGGATGCCGCAAGGCCACCAGGCCTCCGTGTTTTCATCTGAACAAGGACCCTCCTGGGTTTGCTTTAGCTTGCTTTGGTCTTCCTGTTGACCCTAATCCTTAGTCCCATTTTCCGCGAAAAGACACCTGCTCAAGTGTTACGGGTCTCTGTGTGTGTGTGCATGGGTAATTGATGATCCGATGTGTATGCAGCTATGTGTGTCTGTATGCGTGAGTATGTGTTCTGTTTATATGCATGCATGTAGCTCTTGTTATGCATGTACAGAATTGCGTTACACACTTCTCGCGTGTTCTTTGCCAGCACTGTATTTTTTGGTTTTACTACCAGGTGCGTAGCTGGTGTTTCCCACGGCATGATATTCCACTTTGGCATCCACTCCATCTGCCTACCTGTCGTTTGCCCAAAGTCCTGGCAACATCAGCGACGCCCGGGTCAACCTGTGGGCTCCTGTGCCTTTAAGACGTGTGTCTGAGTCAGAGAGATTGCCACGGGGCTTTGGGACTGACGCGTGTTGGCTTTTACTACATTTCAGCAGATTTCTTATCGGCCAGACTGCTCAACTTGATATTGCCACCAGCAGTGAGAAACAGAGCTTGTCTTCCCAAGTCCTCCCCAGTTTGTGGTGGAGGCCAGCGTTTTGGTCTTTTTCTCTCTGGGTGAGGAGAGGTGATCGTTTGCCATCTCTTTTTTTCCTTGCTGCCACCTTTCTTCCCCAGGACAGAGCCTGGAATGTCGTGGATGCTCATAAAAATATGCTGAACAGATACACATGTGGCTGAAAGGCAAAATCCTTTCATCCGAAATATAGGTTCTGTGTTTGGGTGTGAGATTAGTGTGATTAGATTACTAAATTCAGTGTATCGAAGTATTGCAATACTCTGGAAAGTAGCCTCTTTCTGGGCCGACTCTTGGGCACCTCTTCGCAGGAAGTCAAGTTGAGCCGAGGGCGTCGCCCTTCAGAGCCACCATCTCATATGCTGTTGACTTTCCAGCCATCTCAACATTTCTGCCAGGGGCTTGTTTCCAAGGCACAAAGCAGCTGTGCTTTTGCATTAGATGGATTTGTGTGTGGAGCGGATGCTTTTTCGATTGTCTTGCTAATCGATGCTCTGCTTTTCTGAGAAGGGTCTCCTCTGGTACTCAGAAGCCCAACTCTCATCCAGAGGGTTTCGCCTGCAGCAAGTGACATTGCAGCACTTGCCAATCAAACCAGATATGGACACTCAATCCAAGCAGAGTCTCTCAGTGGGGACCAGAAGCCTGTGCGGGGCTCTGACCGTGCTTCGACCCAGAGGGGATGGGAGGACCACGGTGGGAGGCTCCAGCATCCCCCCATCTTTCGGCTGTGGACACAGATCACTGGAGGAGGCAGTGTTAGAGTCTGTCTTGGCAACCTGTGGGTTTCATGGGCAGCTGCTTCCAGGCAGAAGAGAGAAAACACGTCTGAGGGCTTGCAGCTCTAATAATATGGCAGGAATGAGTGCTTCTGCTGCACAGAGCTGGCCCAGAGAGCACATGCAAGGCTGCTTTCTCCTGAAGCATGATTAGCATAGCCCCATTCCTCACAATTGCCACCCCGTAGACCCTAACTTCCCCCTCCATTCTCACTAAATACTAAACATTAACCCTGCAGCGTCAGCCAAGCCACAGCGATGCTGAAGGATATGTGGACCCTCTCCTGGAGTCAGAGTCCCACGAGGGGAGTCATCTGTCGGGGCGTTTTCCTTTGGAAAAGCTGTTTGAAAGAACTTGGTCTCAGAGTTTCCTCAGGATGAGTTCTGTTAATTAAATGCTGCCCCCATGTATGGCATCTAGACACCTCCGTTTTCACGAGTTTCTATAAAGAGTGTGGCTTTGGTGGAAGACGCATGAATTCAGAAGCTACCGGGGCATTCCAGTTCAGCAGAGAACACAAAAAAGAGGTCAGGTGTGTAGAAAGGGGCAAACGAAGTGAACATAAAAAGAGAAGTTACACCAGAAAGCTCATGGGCGGGGGTAGAGAGAAACCACAGAAAGACACAGCCACTGCCTTGGGATAGGCACCTGTTCTTTCTAGACGTGAAGGCAGACACGTAAACAGACATGTATACACTTTTTAAAAACGAATCTGAGTGACATTTTGCTATTTGCAACCTCTCCCAAAATGTTGGCTAAGCTCTCTTTCTTTTTTTCCTTTTAATTTTTTTGAAAATTTTAACGTTGTGGGTACAATTCAGGATTAGGTGAGGCATACAGATGTCCACGATGCAGGTGCCCTTGCTCATGCGGTGTGCCCCTCCTTCCCCAGGCAGTTTCCCACTGCTGCCGGTCATTCTCTCATAGTATTATGATCACTGCTCAAGGGCCGCTTAGGAGTGAGAACATGCGATACTCAGTTCTTTGATTCTGTGAAAGATCACTCAGTATTATAGACCCTAAGTCCATCCAGGTTGCTGTGAAGTTCATGATTTTGTTCTTTATGGCTGGGTAATATTCCATCATGTATATGTGCCACACTGTTTTATCCAGTCCACTTTTGACGGGCAGTACGGTTGGTTCCACGTTCTTGCTACTGTGAACAATGCTGCGGTAAACATACGTGTGTAGGAGTTTTTTTTATAGTGTGATTTGAGTTCTTCTGGTTATAGTCCTAGCAGAGGGATTGCGGGGTCATATGGAAGGTCGATTTTTAGATCTTTTTCCACAGAGGCTGTCCTAGTTTCCATTCCCACTAATAGTGTAGACGTGTTCCCGTTTCGCCACATCCTCTCCAGCAGCTGTTGTTTTTTGAGTTATTGATGATGGCCGTTCTGACTGGAGTTAGGTGGGATCTCAGTGTGTGGCTTTAATTTACATTCTTTGATGACTAGTGAGGCTGAGCATTATGTCATGGATCTGTTGGCTGCTCATATGTCTTCTTTGGGCAGCTGTTTATTCATATCTTTTGCCCACTTTGTAATGGAGCTGTTTGTTTTTCTCTTTTCGGCATGTCTGAGTCCCCTGTAGCTCCTAGATGTTAGGCGTTTGTCGGACATACAGTTGGCAAATATTTTTTCCCAGTTTGTGGATAATTAGATAATTATAAAAGTATCATTTGATTTGAATGTAGATATAAACGATAGTGGCCAGAATGTGTTAGTATACAAAATAGGTGACATCATTAATTAATTATTCATTTATTTTTGAAAAGCTGTAAGAAGAAAATCAAACTGCCTTAAGACAAATTGGTTAAGAATGTTGTCATAAAGCACATCTTTCCTACAGCACCTCTCCGTGGGAGCGGCAGTATTCAAGAGAACCGGATGGGGACATTTACCAAGGACGTCAAATTTGGTTCTACCCGAAGAGATCCATTGTCTCTTAGCCTGGGCCTGGCCCAGGAACGTGTAAATCCCGGAGGCGTGAGAGACTCAGAGACACCAAGAGGAAGCCCACAGTCGCACGGAAGCCAAGTGTCAGAATTAGTTCTGGCTCCCCAGGGATCCCGTTTGCAAATTCGATGCCAGAGTGGAACAGGAAAGATGGACGAGTGCACGGGACAACGCGACTTCTGGAACACACAAAGGGATGAAGAGTGCTGTGTATGAGAGATGACATATTTCTATCAGCCAGATTAAACGTTCTAGCTGAGATCAGCATGAGAAATGAATCAACAAACAAACAAGACCTCTGGACTGGCAAATCCTGAAGTGTGTTCTTTCCTGCATCTAAATGGAGCGTCAGCTATGAAAAATGGATCTACATAATGAATGTGGGAGACTCGGTATCATAAAGGAAAATTAAAGGGTCTAGAAAACTGACTGTGCTACCCCAGAGTAAACTCACAGCAGCAGATTATTGGAAAACCCAACCATCCAAGAATTCTAGTTTGGGCTTCCTGCTTCCTTCTTGTCTGTTTCTAAGAGTCACAGGAGCAATAAGCCCAGAGAAAAACTATACATCCCAAATGCAATAACAATGATCCTAAAAGCCGTCACGCTAGTAGCTGCTCAGATATGCAGGTGGTGGATAACAGCGAACCAAAGCTATGTTGAAATTTGAAAGTGGCAGAGATTATTCCATGATATGGCAAAAAGCCAACTGTTATTGATCTGCACTCTTTCAAAATAATCATGGATCATTTTGTGGGTGCGTGTTTATAAAAAGTAAGGGATAAATATCATGTGACAGTTGAATGAGAAAGTTATATATTGAAAGAGACACTCATAAGTCAGAAACTTGTTTCATCTTCCCAGCACTCCATTCCCCAAATCTGACATTAGCGCTGAGTCTTCTAACATGAAGTCTGTCTCTTCCCAAGATAGATCACTGACAATAGCTGATTCCCTTTCGTATTTAACGAACCACACTGCACATTCCCCTTAACTAAGAGGAACAATGAATTCACTTTTCCACAGATGGAAGGTCCTATCTGTAATTTTTTAGGAAGTCAACTAAAACCCCCAGAGAATAGGTGAGGGTGAAACATAAGGGGGTTGTGGTACATTTTCTTTGAGATGTGTATGTTGTTGATATGAATTTAACTCATAGCATTATACACACATATTCAGGCTTGTAGGCCCAGTTTCCTTGCTGTGGGCACACTTGCCCTCGGGAAAGGTCTATTATACTTAAAGATTAATGGACTTGTGTGTGTGTGTGTGTGTGTGTGTGTGTGTGTGTGTGTGTGTGTCTATGTTCATGAGGAACGATTGGCTGTAGTTCTCTCTTCTTGCGATGCCTTCTTCTGGTTTTATGTAATGGGTTAGAAAGCGTTCCCTCCTCTTTTGTCTTCTGAAATAGTTCTAGTAGGATTTGGTGCTCGTTCCTTTCATGTTCTGGACATACAAAAGCGGCCACCACTCCACTCACTTTTTTTTCTTGAGTCGGAGTCTCACTCTGTCGCCCAGGCTGGAGTGCAGTGGCACGCTCACGGCGCCCCCAGGATTGATCTCCTGGGCTCCAGCGATCCTTCCGACTCAGCCTTCCAAGTAGCCAGAACTACAGGTGCACGGTACCATGCCCGGCTAATTTTTTTGATTTATTGTACAGACAAGATCTCGCCCAGTTGCCCAGGCTGGTCTCGAACCGCTGAGTTCAGGCAGTCCTCTCACCTCGGCCTCCCAAGTGCTGGCTTGACAGGCTTGAGCCACCACACCTGGCCAACTCCACTCACTCTTATACACTGTCACTCCCCGGTCCCTGCATGAAAATGGTGACTCGCCTCCAGAATCTGTCCACACTTTCCCGTCTCATCCCACTAGACCCAAAACTGTCACAACATGGCTGTCTAGGAAAACACTCAGCCTGCTGAAAACCCAACGTGGGTAGACCCAGAGGATCTTCCACACTGCACAGGAAGAATTTGAGGAGCACGTGGGCCTGGACTCGGGGGGTGTGGGTTCAAGGGCAGGACGCAGGATTTGGTGAGGAAATGTTTATCGAGACGAGAGTGATCAGACTTAGTTCCTGGCAAAAGCTACTTGAGATGGGGTTTTCACCTTGGGAGGGCGGCTCTTAAAAGCTTGATGAAACCCACAGCTCAGGGAAGCAGGAGGAGACACCAGCGTTGCCAAGACCCATGATGGAGTGAGCGGAGAGGGTCTGAGCTGGCAGGATGCTCAGCATCACATCCCAGCCTTGATGCCAGCATCTCTGCCCTGGGACCATCCACTTCGCAGACGCCATGGGCCTGAATATGTCTGCAGTGGCAACAAGTGCCTAATAGGGAGGTCACAATGCAGATTCCGATTTTCTGGAGCAACGCTGCGCCATCTACCGTCAAAAGCTGTACAGTTTTTTTGAAAACTGCCCCCCAGAGTGCTCATGTCCCCTGAAATCAACATCAATGTCTGAGCAAGTTCCTGCCACCCATCAAGAGCAGGGTTCTGTCGGACCCAACACCCCCAGCATGTTGGCAGGAGACCCAGGTGTGATCTGGAGTGGTTTCGTTGACCATCACCCCAGTGGCTTGCTTTGGAAAGCTGGGCTTCCCGACCCACAGTGGCTCTTAGCTTTCACAGGCCCTGGGTCCCACAGGAAGCATGCTTCTCCCAGGGGACATGGCAGAATTCCCAGCTAGACTCCAGTTACAGCTGCCCGAGTCCTCTGGGTTCCTTGTCCCAAGGGAAGAGTGCACAGTAGAGTCGTCACCATCCCAGCAAGGATGACTAGCCCTCCCCCGGAGGCTGTGCTCACCCACTGGGAGCAGGAGAGGTGTGCTTGTCGTGGAGGTCACCACGTGTCTGTGTCTCTTGCTACCCCGTGGCCAGTTTTCATGGAGAGGAGTGAATGCAGAGCTACCGTCAGAGAATGGCGTCGTGGCCCGAGGCTCCCGCGCCTCAGGGGTGATCAGCCAGGCGCCACCATGGGAGAGCGCCTGGATCCACCGTGGGCCAGCCAAGGGGCGGTGACCTCGGGCTTGGCGGAGGAGGCGGAGGCAGTGAGCACAAGGCCAGCATCCGAGCGTCAGGAGTCTCTGTCGGGAAAGAGCCCTCACTGGCCCTGCGGACCTTGTCCCCTAGCTTCCCTCCACCGGGTGGCCGCCAGGATCTCAGAGAGGTTCCTCAGAAGTGATTTGGAAGTGGATCTGGGCGGTGTGAGGGGAGCCGGCTCCGGGCTTCGTGCCCGTGGGATGAAGGGACCCGGCCCTAGACGCCAGGAGCACCATGACAGCACCAGCATGAGCGCCCTCTGCAAGCTGCTGTGGCTTAGAAAAAGTCGCCCTGTCAAGGTCACATGTGCGTCCCAGGAGCAGCCTGCTTGCCTTGATGGTTTGATGTGGGGATGTAAAATGCCGCTTTCCGCCCCGCTTCCGGGGGTTACCCGCCGCAGTTCTGTGGGTGGCTCTATGGGTCTGCGGAGGCCTCAGGAGGACTATGTCACTGCCAGCTTCTCCCTGCCTTTCCTGGGACTCATCCTGAGATACCCCGATACACTTCCTCCATGCTCACGTCTACTGCCCCAGGAGCAAGGTCTGCAGCATCAGCCAGTGTCAAACTGATACCTAAAGGCAAAGCTCAAGGGCTATTCTAAACCCACGCCAAAATCCCCAGCCTGCGGGGAATGCCAGCTTTGAAATAACCGAGGCAAGATGTCTCCTGTTTCAAAAACAGCCACATAAAAACGTCATAGATTTTCCTTTCTAGAACGACTTCAAAGATTCCTCTTAACATTTTTTATCTCTTAAAATCAATTGTTAAAATCTATGTAAAACAGAAAAGTAAGGGTGGCAGAAGAAATGAAAACGTATTGGAATGAAAGCTAACCACGCTCCAGGTGTTATATGGTTGTTACACATAATGTTCCTCATGGCGCATATAGGTAGATATGTCTAGCCTGTCTATCTCAAAAGTAGCTGCGCTGTGAAATGAAAAACGCTCAATCTTATCAGACTGGTAATTCTATGTGTTCTTTCCAAGATTCTTGGGTGGACCATAGCACCTTGTGTGACTGATCGGACGTGTGCATTTTGCACAAGTATAGGATTTAAAAACTAGTTTCCTAAAAGAGAGACCCACAAGTTACATAAGCTTCAGGCCTCACAGAGCCTGGCTTTGCTTCTGGGGCTGTTCATTGCTTTGGATTTCCTCACGCCGGTCCCATGTTCAGTCCAAGTCAGGCACTGGCTTCGGTGACAGCCAGCATTAATTTTGCTCCACTGATTTTTCCTGTAGCTCGATCAAAGTCTTGGTGAAAGCTGAGTTTCTTTCTTCAGGTTTGGATAGCTCTTCCTCCAAGACTTTTATTATTCTCAGAACAGAAATCCTGGGGCTTCTTGTTATCAGGATTTCCAGATTTTCAGCCTCAAAATATTCTAGCTTCATCACCATGCTGGAGCAGGTTGGTGGGGTGTAAAAATCTTGGCCTGCACACCCAAGAAATGTTGTCAGCAGCTTCCCTCTGGCGTCAGGGAGTGGGAGCAGGCCTTGAACGTGACTCTCTGAGCACTGGGCACACCTGTGTAAGAAGCCACTGCTTCCAGCCAAGTCTTTCTTCCTGGCTGTTTGCTCTTGGAAGCTTCCCTTTCTGGCCCAACAATCTCCCTGCCCCACATGACTGGGATATGCAGTCAGGACTCTTAAATGTAAAGGTAAAAATAAAAAGGATCTTAACATTTCTAAATAAGACATACAAAATTTTTTGTGTTCCCAAAATAAAAAATAGCAATAATTCCCATCACAGTTTTTAAAGCAGTTATACACTGGGACCATCTCTGGAGCAAATATATGATGGTGAATACAGGGAAGGGGATTGCTCAATTGGTAAAATGAAAATAATATTTTTTCCTGTTGAAAAGGAGCTTTGGTCTTTGATTATGTAGGTGTTAAATACATGATGTAGAATAGCTGATCTGACAAAATTTCTTATCGCTTTATAAATGTTCATTTTCAAAGTAAAGGAATATGGCTTAAACAACTTGTTTAAACACTTTCTTTTCTTTCTCGATTGGGGAAGTTTGGAGGAATATTATGTCCCCAGTTCTTAATCACAGGCACTGCTCATCACCAGAGCCCCTCACGATGTTTACAGGGGTGGAGCCCTCACCACCACCTCTTCCCACAGCTCACAGTTACAAAGCTAATCGTAACCAACACAGAGCATGGCTTTCTAACTCAGCATGCACTCACTCTGGTTCCAAGAACGGACCCCAAGGCCTCAGTGAAATCCCTCAATCAAACCCCAAACACACATGTCTGTACATTTTCCTGACGTATTTGTGGAGTAGCTAATAGTCTTCTATAAACCTATTTCCGGCTAATTCAGTGACTGAGCAACACGGAGACGACTCATGAACTCTTACCCCAGAGACCAGAATGCTTTGGGGTTGGTGTCGAAATCAAGACACAATTTATTGGTTCAGAGAATAATAATGTGTCTTTTGCTCTCTTAATTATATTTTACTCAAAATTTAGAATCGGATGGCAGTCACTATTTCCCACAGAAATGGTTCACTTCAAAGGTTATGCCCCTGTGAGGTGGGTAGAAACATGTTCCCTCGACAGGGGATACATTTCCCAACACTAATTCATCCCTTTAATCCATGCTAAATCAGGGAGGCTTAACGTTTTGTTTTCAGACTTTAGAAGGCATAGGGTGTGTGGAGAGATGAGTGTGGCGAAGGTTAAGAAAACACACAAGAAGAGCGAATCTCACTGGAAAATCCATTTTCTGTCTCGAGGCTTCGTAGTCTAGATCGCACTCTACACAGAGGCAGGTGTTATCTTTGGACAGGGTCACTCTAATCATAACCCATACTCTAACCCTAATGTTTGAAGGGCAAGAAATCCAAACAATTCTCAAGACAAAACAAATCGCACGATGGAACAATGGAAAATGGATATTATATGAGAAAGCAAAATTCCAACACACTCCTTCCTCTTGGTCAAGATAGAGGATAGCAGGTTCATTCAGTAGGCTACGTCTGTAGGCCAGGACTAAATATTTGTAAGATATTCGTTCTCTCTGACTTCATTCGTAAACGTAATGCAACCCCATTTAAAATCCCAAGAGGGCCGGGCTCGGTGGCTCAGCCTGTAATCTCATGCTTTGGGAGGCTGAGATGAGTGGATTGCCTGAGCCCGCGGGTTCGAGACCCGCCTGGGCAACTTGGCAAGATCTCATCTCCACAATAAATAAAAAATTAGCCGGGCGTGGTAGCGCACGCCTGTAGTCCCAGCTACTTGGAAGGCTGAGGCGGAAGGATCGCCAGAGCCCAGCAGGTCGAGGCTGCGGTGGCCGGGAGCGGCCACTGCACTCCAGTCTGGGCGACAGAGTGAGACTCCAACTCAAAAAAAAAAAAAAAAAAATCCCAAGAAGATGTTTTAGCTAAATGGCATTCTGATTACTTTTCATTCAATGAAGATAAAATAACATGATACGCTGTGGTTTTTCCTGAGAAGGCTTCACATGTGTCCTTCCCCCTTTCTTTGCTTTTAAGAACACCACCCTCATACTTTACTGAGTTCTGTTCCCAGGTGATGCTCCATCTGCAAAGCTTTAGGCGATTTCCCAAAAATGGAGGGCATTGTTCTTGCATCCTGTGACCCCTCAAGCAATTTACCTGGCCCTTTCTGCATGCACTTCTTCCCACCAGGGTGATGTCTCTGTGCCTTTTACTTCCATATTCTACCCAAAACTCTGGAATGGCAGAGTCCCAGCAGAGCATCTAAACCAGTTTTTGTCATCTGTTCTAAGTGGGCTCCTGTCTTGGAGGCCATTGGCTTTGGGGGAGGAATGTCCCCTGCAGCTCACTTCCTGAGCTCCGCCCGACCACTGACCTTCTGTGAGAACTTGTGATCCCATCCAGAGCAAGACGTCTTCTAAGAGCCAGGCCCCACAGAATGCTTTTCAGCTGACTGAGAAGGCCAGAAGGCAGAGGTGTGGTTTTCAGAGATTTCCCCCAGCTCCCTCTCAAAGCTCTGCGCCTCCCAGCAAAGCCCTGGCTGTGCCACCCCACTCTGCTCACAGTGGGGAGGCCGTGTGTGACTCTTGGATGCTCCAGTTTCTGCCTCGCAGGGAGACAAGCCAGCCCACATGATATCAATTTCCAGCAAGTCTCCTGCTGCCCTGAAGACGCAGATCTGTCCCCCCCCCCCCGCGGCTTCTCCCAGGGGAATCCCGGGTGCGTGGACAGTGAGATAGAGCAGGGTGTGCCCTGTGGGTTGAGCGCTCAGCCTGGTGAGGAACAGCGTGTGCTCCTTCCTGCTGACGGACGTCCTCCTCCCTCGGTTCTCGTTTCCTCAGCTTCATTCCTCTGTGGCCTCCCTGCTTTGCTCGGCAATTTTGCACAAGTGGGCACATCTGTGAGCTCCAGACACAGAGAGAAAATATTGCTTAAGGCTGAGGATGGAGCCAGGGAAGGAGTTCGCCTACATTTTATGGAATCCAGATATTCCACACTGAATGCAAAAAATTAAGTTTTGTGGGTTTTTAAAATTGCAACTGGAGCAGAAATGTTTACTGACAACTCAAGTTCAAATTAATTCATTAACTGATATATGAGTTACTTTGCTATTTATTTAAATAATATTCACTGAGCCGACACCATGCATAGAGTTACAGGGAACACCTTATCAGTTGCAATAACTTTGTGAGACAATACATGACCCCTGGTGACTTGTAGTAAGCTAGCATTGTAAGTCTTTTCTCACATTTTTCATTTTATCATTTTTGTAATGTGTAGTCAAACTAAACACACACACACACACACACACACACACACACACACACACACACACTTTTTCAATACATATCGACACAGTCTACCATTATGTTTAGTAGATCAGAACAATTTTTACCTGTCTCTTCGGGCAATGGTTTTCGAAGTCTGTTTACTGCCAAAATCTCTTTTTCCCCCAAACTGTAATCACATGAAATATCATCATTTATAAACTGATTTGGGGACTGGAGCCAGGATGACGCATTTCTCATCCTCTTTCGATCAACACAACACAGTCCGCCCACTGACATGAACCCTGACCCTGGATTCTCCACGGACGGCCCAATAGTTTCTTGAGGGTTTCTCATCAATTGCATTCCACTGAATCCGCAAACAATAGAATGGTGACTATCAAATCATACTGAGGGAAGAATTACCTTGAAACATGTTCTATAGAAGGGAGGCGGCCAGGCACACGTGCACGGCTCATGCCTGTCATCCTTCCGCTTTAGGAGGCTGAAGTGGGAGGATCGCGGGGGCCCGGGAGTTTGAGATCAGCCTGGGCAACGTAGTGAGACTTTGTCTTTACAGAATAGAAATAAAGAAATCAGTCAAGCGTGGTGATGCACGCCTGCAGTCCCAGCTACTCAGGAGGCTGAGGCAGGAGAATCACTGGAGTCCAGGAGGCTGAGGCTGCGGTGAGCTGAGATCACACCCCTGGACTCCAGCATGGGCCACAGAGTGAGACTTTGACTCAAAAAAAAAAAAAAAAAAAGAAAGAAAGAAAGAAAGAAAAGAAAAGAAGGAAGGAAGGAAAAGAAAGAAAAGAAAAGGAAGGTAAGAAGGGATATCGGCAATGGCAATACTAATATTAAAAGGCGTATTTTTTGCTTTGGGACTAGCACTGCAGTAAACCCTTCATTGCATTTTTATCAGAGTCAGTCTTCATCATAATCTTCCTATAATGTAAGCACCACTATTTCCTCTTTTTCAAAGTTAAGTGAATTGAGTGTTGGAGATTTTAAGTGACTTCCCTAAGGTCATACTTCCATTATCAAAAATAAACTTTGAATCGACCTGATTATACCTAACTCCCAAAGCAGTAACGTTATATTGTGTGTTGTATCAACTTCTCTATTTAGGGAGCCTCTTTCTTAGACTCCTCAGTTTTCATAAAAGATTGCCAACACTCCCAGTTGTACATGAGAAGACACAAAAATACCCTGCAATTCCAAGGTAAAATGTATTGCAATATCATGCCATGACAGGGAATAGAAACTCCGGCTGTCACTGCTCATTTTTAAGAAAAGTCAAATTAGAGATTTGATATGTTTGGAAGATGATTTGAAGAGTATGCATGCAGTCTGCTCATTCTTTTGCGTTTCTCCTGATTTCACCACATGTCAAGCCATAGTAGAAATGCAAGGTTGTAGTAAACAGAGGTTTATATCTAAACACTGAGGTGAAAATCTATCATTAACTAAAATTGTACTCGTATACCTATGGGACAGCTGGGTTGAGTTTTGTGTGGGTTTTATTTAGCTATGCACATATATGTTGAGTTTAAAAGTAGGGTATAGTTTGCATGTGATTGTTTCCAATAGATCTTAGAATTATGTGTTTGAAATTAGAGTAAGACGGTCAGATTTGAGGTTGGGGTTTGATAAGCTGCATGGAGGTGACAGTCGAAGTTATCAGGTCAGGGTTTTCAGGAAAAAAGACAAAAAGAGCTAGAAATATACAGCACCTCTAAACCCCTTTTGCTTGAGATTGGAAAAGAACAGGGTGAGCTGTGCTTCCTTCCTGCGGCGGTTTCTGCTGGTGAGTGCGAGCCCCAAATGCAGCTGTGTAAAGCAGCTTCGCCATCAGAATCCTTTTGCTGGAGTCTGGATGCGCTTCACGGCTGGGCTTGCTGTTTGCGGTGTGGACTTCACAGGGACAGAAGCAGCATCCGCACCCCGAGTGCCATTGGTGGCGAAGGGCTCTGGGTTCGACAAGGCAGCCATGGCCCTCCTGACTCCCCCCCTCTACTGCCCACCACTCACTTTCGTGGGCACTGTTTACCCAGCACCCCCCCCCCCCGTGCCATTTGCCTGCATTGTGTGGTGGTTTCTGTTTCTGTGCTGGCCTCTTGTCAACCTGGTGGTCCCCAGGACCACGCTTCAAAAATGTGAATCCAGGAAAATATGTGGACAAATATTCACTGATTCTAACAATTATGAGTGGCCTGCATAGCAACTGGGAGCACAGCATTGGTAGAATGGTGCCATTGAGGATGACATTGACAGCCTGAGTGACTATTGTGTGATAAGCAGTCTTCTGAGTTATCTGGGTTTTTTTGTTTTTTGGTTTTTTTGGGTTTTTTAGAGTTGGAGTCTCACTCTGTCACCCAGACTGGAGTGCAGTGGCCACTCCCGGTCACCGCAGCCTCGGCCTGCTGGGCTCCGGCGATCCTTCCGCTTCAGCCTTCTGAGTAGCCGAAATTACAGGCGCGCGCTGCCACGCCCGGCTGATTTCTGATTTATTGTAGAGAGGCGGTCTCGCCAAGTTGCCCAGGGGAGTCTCGAACCCGCAGGCTCAGGCAATCCACTCACCTCGGCCTCCCAAGGCGCGAGATTACAGGCTGAGCCACCGAGCCCGGCGAGTTATCTGTTTTAATCCTACAATTACTCTTGGAGGTATGTGCATCTTAATCCCTGTTTTACAGGTGCAGAAACAGAAGCATCGAAGATACAGTGCCCGATATCACACACCTATGATGAACTGGGGCTGTAATCGAAAATCCAGCAATCTGGCACCAGAATTTGTGTTTGTAATCACTATGCTATCCTGTATCAAAATGTAAGAATGCAGGCGGGGCGCTGTGGCTCACGCCTGCCATCCCAGAGGGGAGAGGACTGCTTGAGCCCACGGGTTCGAGACCAGACTGGGCAACATGGTGAGACCTCATCTCTACAATCAATCAAAAAAGTGGCGAGGCGTGATGGTGCACATCTGTAGTTCCAGCTGCCTGGAAGGCTGAGGCAGAAGAAGCGCCTGAGCCCAGCAGGTCGAGGTTGTGGTGGCTGGGAGGGTGCCACTGCACTCCAGCCTGCCAGCCCAGGCAGCAGAGTGACACTCCAACTCAAAAAATAAAGTTAGAGTGCAGAATTTGAAGGGACAAAATAAGTGAAGAGAAAACAAAAGGTGAAAAGAGACACAGTTTGTATATGATTCTAGTGAAAGAAGTGACAACTTCAGCCATGCTTGAAGCAGCTGCAGGACAGTTTAAAAGATTGATTCTTGTCGTGCATTCCACATATCTGGATGTGGGGTGGGACAAGGCTCGGGGAGGGACCCCAGCAGGAGACAGAGACAAGCTCTGGGCACAGAGGAGGAAGGGGGACTCGACGCATCTTGTCGTGGCAGAGACGTGAGGAGCGAGTCTCAAAGACGAGTGTCCGTCCAACCACAGAGGGCGAAGACAAGTAACTGACACTCGGCGGACCCCACGCACGACAGCACGGGGCTGCTGAGGGCTCCTCTTTCTCTTCTTGTAGAAAATCTGAAGGCGCTGGTCTCCTCCTTGTCGGGGTAGGCCGAGTGTGGGGCAGTTAAGGGTCGCAGTTAAGAGCGTACATTGCTTCCCACAGGTGTGCGGCCACTGAATTTAAAGCCCTCGGAAATTGAATTCAGGGTGTGCAGAAGTCAGGATGTCCGGGAGGCTTAGTTAAAGCTTCTTTGTCTGACTTTTGCATTGCCATCCTTCTTTGGTAGGCTATGTGGACAACAGGAATTCTCCAAAGTGTTTGCTTCATGGGCGTCGCCAATTAGACTTCTGCTGGTGGAGGTTTTACGATAAATGAAACTGTGGACGACTGCCATGACTTGCTGAGGTCTCCAGGCAGCCTGTGATCGGGTATTGGTGCCCAGCCCTCAAATTGCTATTTTCAGATGCCTGGGAGAAGGGTAGAAAGAAATCACCCGTGCATGTCTCAATGTGCTCATTGTGTGGTCAATGTATGTACATGTTTGTACATTCAACACATGGGGCACCTGCTGTGTGCCAGGCCTGCTCTCAGCTGCTGGAGTGCGGAGGGGTTCCAAGCGTGCCCCAGACATCGCCAGCACCGGAGTGGGACTGTCACGGCAGTAACCTGTGAAGGTGATGGTTGTGTACGGCAAGGCGTCAGAATGTAAGCATCAGATTCCACCAACACAGTTTATGGAACCTGGCGTTCATTGTCTCCTCGCTTCAGTTTGAACTTTCCCTTCAGAACTTTGAAGCTGGCCTGGCAGTGTCTGTTTCCTAAGAGCACCAGTAGCTGATTTCTAAGTGACTAGCCAGCAGTGTCCTTCTGGGTCAAATCAGAGAAGGAAGAAGACAGGTTACGGGCTAGAGTTGGAAGGTCTGTGGAACCCAGAGCTCCAACCGAAGATAGCAAGTTGAAGCAAACCGGGGAGGGTTTAAAGTGAAGACGCTCGCAAGGGAAGAGAAAGATCAGTCATGCTCACAGGTACCACCGAGCCGGATTTCATACGGTGGTGGGCTGGTGTGCCAGGTCTGTACACACGTTCATAGGGGGTGGCAAATGAATGACTGTGGAAAGATCTTGACACTCCGTCTTTCCTACCCAGAATATTTTCACATTTTTTTAAAAGCAGGAAATAAATACCGATTTTATTTTACATGTACATGAAGCTATCACCAAAAAATGAGGACCCACAGAAGTGGCAAACCTCAAATACCTACATAGTAGGTTGAACAAAGAGTGGCAATTGTGGAAAAGTGACTAAAATGTCTGGGAAGTGAAGGAAGATAAGTTTCTTCAATATGTTTGTGGAGTCGGGGTTTCACTCTGTCACCCAGGCTGGAGTGCAATGGCCTGATCATGGCTTACCACAGCCTCTACTTTCTGGGCTCAAGCAGTCTTGCCACCTCAGCCTACAGAGTAACTGGGACTATAGGTCACAGCACTATACTTGGCTGAGTTTCTAAGTTTTTGTAGACAGAAGGTCTTGCTATGCTGCCTGGGCTGGTCTCAAACTCCTGGGCTCAAGCAAGCCTCCCTCCTTGGCCTCCCAAAGTGCTGGGATCACAGCCATGAGGCACCATGCCTAGCTATATTATTTAAGAGTCATTGAAAAAAAAATCCTACAGATTTTTCTCGGTCTTTAATCCCTGTTTCTGGTAATAAGAATGTTTCTTTTCTCCTGGTACAGGGGGAAAAGGAAAAGTCAGAGTTCCTACCCAGAATATTTTCAAGGAAGGGGTCATCAGTTACATTTTCATCAGCAGATGATTCTTCTAGGGTAGCGTTTCTCAGAGTGCATCTGAAGATCACTGGTATGGAAGCATGTAGCTGTTGACAAACAAGTGACTTCCAAAGTCCACCCTATGCCATTGCAATTCAGGTTTCTGCAGTGGTGACTGAGAAACTGCATTGTAACCACAAAATCTGAAGAATCCTTGGAAATTTTAATTGGGGATAACAAATATATGGTCTCCAAGAAAGGTTTTATAAAATCTTATGCAATTTTTTATGTATGTGAATACTTTTATTTTTTCTAGAAAAAATAATGGTTTCTTCTTTTTAAAGAGGCATCTAATTTTTAAAATGAATATCTTATTTAATTGACAAATTATAATCTTATACATTTATGGGTACAATGTGGTGTTCTAATACATATACACAATGTGGAGTGAATGAATCAGGCATTTAGGTATTTATCACCTCACTGACCTGTCATTTTGCATGGGGGGGGGGCATTTGAAATTACGTTCCTGGCTATTTTGAAATGCATGACACCTTGTTTGATCCCAAGACTCAATCTTTCTAGTGCCTTTGGAGTCACACTGCCCAACTCCCTCCCTATACCCCCAGCTTCCAGCAGCCATCGTTCTATTTTTTTTTTTTTGAGTTGGAGTCTCATTCCGTCACCCAGACTGGAGTGCATTGGCATGCTCAGGGCCACCTCAGCACTAACACCGACCAGCAGCCATCATTCTAGGCTACTTCTCTGAATTCAACTTTTCATATTTCACATACTAGTGAGGTCATGAGGCATTGTCTTTCTGTGCCTGGCTTACTTTCCTTAGCATAACATCCTTCAGAAGCGTCATGTTGCTGCAGATGGTAGCTTTATTCTTTTTTGTGGCTGAGTATCCGTGGTGAGTATAGGCCACGTTTTTCTTGAATCATTCTCTGCTGATGGGACTTAGGTTGCTTCTTTATCTTAACTGGTGTGAATAATGCCACAGTGAACACGGGAATGCACACATCCCTTTGAAATGCAGGCTTCAGTTCCTTTGGAGACGTGCATCAGAAGTGAGAGTGCTGGACCAGAGTGCTAGGTCAGTTCTATTTTTAGCTTTTGGAGGAACCGACATGCTGTTTTCCATAAGAGCAATCTTCACTGACATTCTCACCAACAATGAGCATCAGTTCCTTTCTCTGCATTCTCGCAAACACTTGCTATTTTCATCTTTTGGCGGAAAAGTTTCAAAAGGTGTGAGATGGTATCTCACGGTGGTTTTGATTTATACTTTCTTAATGGTTGGCTGGGCACTTTTTCATGTACCTGGTGGCCATTTGTCTATCTTCCTTTGAAGAATGTTTGCTCACCATTCTTCCAACTGTTCTAGGAACCAGTATAACTAAATGTAAGCCCTGGACCTGAGTTCAAGTTTTCTTAACCATCTATTATTTCTTGTTTACTCTAATTCATTCTAGAAATTATCTGATTTGGCCTAGGGAGCTGGGAAGGGTTTCCTTAAGAAGTAATGACAGACCTCGGCCAGGCTTGGTGGCTCAGCCTGTAATTCCAGCACTTTGGGAGGCTGAGCCCGCGGTTTGAGACCCACCTGGGCAACTTGGCAAGACCTCATCTCTACAATAAATCAAAATTTAGCTGGACATGGTGTCACACGCCTGTAGTTTCAGCTCCTTGGAAGGCTGAGGTGGAACGATCGCTGGAGCCCAGCAGGTCAAGGCTGCGGTGGCCAGGAGCGTACCACTATACTCCAGTCTGGGTGACAGAGTGAGACTTCAACTCAAAAAAAAAAAAAAAAAAAAACAAGAAGTAATGACAGACCTAAAGATGTGATTATTGTATTAAGACTCAAATACCAATTCAGGGTCACCTAGGGTACTAGAAGTCCTCCCAAGCAAAGGAAGCTTTTTGTTCATTGTGTGGAAAGAAACACAATGCATCTCTTTTGAGAAAATGAAGACCAGAGTCTCTGAAGCACCTGCAGGCAGGGTACAGAGGAACGAGGGAGTCTGAAGAGGTGTCTAGACAGACTACTTGTCACTTCACGATATGTTGAAGTCTCCTCTGGAAGATGTTTAAGTGTTTTCAGCAGGAGCGAATATATAAATGTGAAGGTATGGTAAGCGCTTTCTGGACTAAATTTTCTTGCTTTTCATCGAAATTAAACCCCGAAACTATTGGCACACTATCTAACAAGTTAGAGGAAGGCAAGTGTGAGCATAAGAGGGACAGTTAGAAGGTGATTTCAGTGTTCCCTGCATGATGTGACTGTAACTGAATTCGGAGACTTACGGATGGAGATGAGTAAGAGAAAAACGGAAGGACTTCAGGTGCTCTGGGTCCTGTACAGAGAAACCGGGGGAGAAGCGTATGGACCTCGATTCCTGGCTTTTTTGGCTTTTCGACTAGAGTGAGGGCAGTACCCTCAAGACACAAGGAACCCTGAAGAAGAGAGTTCCACGATGCAGAGAGAAGAACGAGGTGTGTGGGCCTGGATGCCCCGAGTTTCGATTTCCTGTGAGAAAACTAAATAGACATGTCTACCAAACAGTTGGAGATATATTTCTGAAAATCAATGACTTCTAAAACATTTTGGCTTCTAAGTTTGTCTTCCCCGCTCTCATTAACTGCACAGATCCCCGAGGCGTCCCGTCACTCCTCACCCCAATACTGCTGCAAAACAAATGCCCATGTTCTGCCGGAAGGCAGCTGGTGAGACATCACTTCTTTTTGAGTCTCCCAGTTTAATGTCGGCCCTAGAGCACCATCAAATTTGCTGCGAATCCCAGTCACCTGATGCTTCAGAATCCGTACTACTTTCTTGTGGGCGTGTGTGTCAATAATTTCCCCCTGACTCTGTGGGGTCATAAGTTCTGCCTCCCCAGTGAGATTTCAAAACCTTGGAGGGAGAAGAAAATGAAATCTTTCCCTTCTACAGCCACTGTCGTGAAAACGATTTCAAGGCAGAAGGCTGAAACAATGAGCCTACTTTTATGGAACTAGCACAGCGGACATGGACCGCATAGACTTTGGGAGACGTTTGGTGGAGTAGAGTGGAGTTGATATGTAAAATGTAACCAGGATAGTCAGGAGCAGAAGAAACAGAAAGCGCTGAGCCAGATTTGGGGAGACACAGGGTAAGCAGTGAACTGGGAACAGCTACAGTGAGGAACAAAGGAAGTGAGTACGGATGCACTTGGGGGAGTCTGGAGTGAGTTCAACATGATGGGGCAGAAAGAGCGGAGTGAGTTCAACATGATGGGGCAGAAAGAGCAGAGACTCGATGGCCAGACTGGCCTAGACTCCGGGAGCCTTCCGAGTCTCAATCCGACCCTGTGTGCCCTTGGTTTGTGAGTGAATTCTAAGGGTCTGCTGGGGGCAGCAGTGCTCCCTGGGCTCCTGCCACCCCTGGGGGTCCCTGCTGAGTATCCCCAACTGCAAGGTCGACGGTCCTCTGCCCTTGACCTGCTCCTTATCGGGTGCAGGCTATTTGGAGAAGCAGGTGATATGTGCTACACTGCCTGCCCCCGTCATCTGTCAAATGGGTATAAGAATACTCCCTCCTAGTACTGTGGTGAAAATGTGGAGCCTGATGCTTTGGCAGGCTTTTGAGAAGTGCTTGTTTGAACTTTGCCCATCATTCCAGCAGAGGTGTCCTTCAGGGAAGTCAAACACAACCAGCTGGAAAAGGCCAGGCCGTTGCTTTGACCTCAAGGAAGATGGGCTGTCGAAATCTGAACATCAGAGGCGCCTACGCAGAGAAAGGGAAAATAGTTTTGGAAAATAGTTTTCCAGAGGAAAGGCTTTTGCAAAGGCAGAAGCTCTGGCAACTCACAAACGTTGGCACATCTCAGCCCTGCTGGATGCGGTGTGCATGCTGGTCTTGGTGACCGACCATGCCTGACGATGCCTTATGAGGGTGGGATGACCCTGTAGCCTGACTTCCAGGAACAATCAGGGGAGAGTGTGGATTCACTTCCAGAGCCAAGGCAAGCGGTTCACCTGGCTAAGGCGTGGCTCCACTCCCCTCTGAGAACCGGTGCGGCCTTCCGACCATGCTGGGAAGAAAGTCGAGAACAGCAAGCATTCTGGGAAGGAGGGGGAGGGGAGGAGCCACTGGAGACTCCCAAGGACAGAGCCCCAGACCAGGGCCGTCGCCGTCCTCACACAAGCACCCCGAGGCCCCAGCCCGGCTGGCCCCCGCTTTCCTCCGGGGTCACTGACTGTCTTTGAGGACGGCCTGAGCCACTGCACGCCATGCCTGCAGCCATTTCGGGTCCTGTGCTGAGACAGTGCGGCTTCACAAGGTCTTCTAGCCTGCGCTTTCCATGGTCCTTGGATTCTCTCACTCACAGCTTCCTCTCCCCACTCATTTTCCTTCATTTCACAGCTTAAAACACAAGTGCCTTCCCGGGGGCTCACATATTTACCTATTTGGGAGACTTTGGACTATTTTTCCTTCCACTTAAAGACTCGATGAATTGTATTCCATTTCTCATTATCACCAAATTCCCTGAAATACCATGGCTCATCCTTTATCCTCAAGGATGATTCTGCCTGTGGGCCTTCAGTAGGGGAATGTGTGTCCTATAATTGTTTTTCCAAAAAGGTGATGTGCTTCTACACTTTCCATCTGGAGATTCGCACTCTGTAGAGCTTCCCAGGCAAGCTAGAGAGACTGTCCTATTTTTAAAAGATAATTGATTTTTTCAGTGTCATTATAATAACACAACCTAGGTGCAGCTTCAGAATACTAAGATAAAATTATCATTTGTCAATTTATTCAACAAAAGTATCAACGTTTTTATACAATGATATGCAAAGATTTATAAAATGACTTTTATATTGATAGCTCTGTTCAAAACACTGATTAGAAAATTAATTATAAGGCCTATTCTCAAAAAAAAACCAGACAGTAGAAGAGATAATCACCAAAACATATAATTGTAGCACTACGTGGTAAGAATAATGATAAAGAGATGTACATATTATTGAAAGACACTAAGAACAAAATGATATGGAACCCAGAATTAAGAGAAGGTATTTACTAAGAAAGACATCACCATGCCTGAAAATGCATAAGTCGAGTTGCAGAGTCTGACAATGAACTAGCCAAGAGGAAGGGTCTCTTCCAACCATAGATGAATAAGCACCGATGTCACAAACACTGGCACTAGCGTGATGTGGCGGCAGGAGCAGACACAGGGGCTGATGGCAGTCACATGCTCTTAGGATGGCATATAAACCTGGGGAGCAGGCAGAAGCCACACTTGGAGAACAAATGCTGCCTTAAGGAGCTCAACTCTGATCTGGGGTTGACGGGAAGTCATCACACGGTTCTGGGTAAAAGCGGCACATTTCCATTGGCATTTTAGTTTAAAAGCAGTCGATTGTAGGGAAGTAAACCACAGCAAGGAGAACTTGGATGTGATTGAAGGCAATCTGCAAAATAAACGATGAAAACATCGAACCTTTAATATATGGCGGCTCATCTTTATTTGAGATTCAGTTTCACAGATGATTTGGTTCTACATCTACAGAACCCTAGAGAGTTCCCCAGACGATGCCTGGCACTCATAACTGACTTCATTAAAGACTCAAGACACAAAATCAACTCTCAAAAAACAGTGGCATTTCTAGACATCAACAACATTCAAGCTGAGAACCAAATCAGGAAGACAACCCCATTTATAATAGTCACAAAAATGAAATAAAATACCTTGGAATACATCTAACCAAAATGGTGAAAGATCTCTACAAGAACTACAAAACGCTGCTGAAAGAAATAAAGGATGACACAAGCAAATGAAAAAACATTCCACGTTCAGGGATCAGAAGAATCCGTGTCGTCAGGATCTCCACACTACCAAAAGCAATCTACAGATTCAACAATCCCTATCAAATTGCCAGCATCATTTTTCACATACCTGGAAAAAGATAATGCTTAGACTCATACCGAAGCAAAAAAGAGCTTAAAGAGCTAAAACAATCTTAAGAAAAAAGAACAAGCCTGGAGCTATCACATTACCAGATTTCAGATTTTACTACCAGGATACAGTAACAACCTGGTGCTTATACAAACATAGGCAGATAGACCAATGGAGAGGGACTGAGAATCCAGAAATAAAACTGCTGGCATAAGCCATCTCATCTTAGACAAAGCTGACAAAAATAATCTCTGGGGAAAGACACTCTGTTTAGCAAATGATGCTGGGAAAACTGTCTGACCATATGCAGAAGAATGAAGCTGGACACCTTCCTCTCACCATATACAAAAATAGACTCAAGATGGATTCATGACATCAGTGTTAGACCTCAAACTATAAAAATCGTAGAAGAAAGCACAGAAAACACTCTTCTGGACATGGGTCTAGGCAATGAATTCATGACCAAGACCTCAAAAGCAAATGCCGCAAAAAATAAAATTGACAGGGGAGAGCTCATCAAACTCAAGAGATTCTGCACAGACAATCAAATCCACAGACAACCTCCAGAATGGGAGGAGACGCTTGCAATCTATGCATCCAACAAAGGTCTCATATCCAGAATCTACAAAGAACTCAAACAAATTAACAGGAAAAAAAACAACAATACCATGAAAAAGTGGGCAAAGGATATGAACAGACACTCTGCTAAGGGAGACATACAAGAAGTCAACAAACATCTTGAAAAGGGTTCAACGTCATCAGAGAAATGTAAATCAAAACTGCAACGTGATACTATCTCACACCAGACAGGATGGCTTTTATTAAAAATTAAAAAAAAAAAAAAGCCGGGCTTGGTGGCTCAGCCTGTAATCCCGCACTTTGGGAGGCCAAGGGGAGCAGATGGCCTGAGCCCACTGGTTCAAGACCTGCCCAGCAACTTGGCGAGACCTCATCTCTACAATAAATCAAAAAATTAGCCGGGCATTGTGGCGCCTGTAGTTCTGGCTACTTGGAAGGCGGAGGCGGAAGAATCGCTGGAGCCCAGTAGGTTGAGGCTGCGGTGGCCGGGAGTGGCCACTGCACTCCAGTCTGGGCGATGGAGTGAGACTCCGACTCAAAAAAACAAAAAACAAAGCAAAACAAAAACAGGTGCTGGAGAGGAAGCAGAGAAAAGGGAATGATCCTACACTCTTGGTGGGAATGCAAGCTAGTTCAGCCCTTGTGGAAAGCAGTTTGGAAATTTCTCAAAGAACTGAAAATAGACTTAATGCTCAACTCAGCAATCCCTTGACTAAGTAGATACCCAAGGGTGCACAAATCACTCTACCAAAAAGACACTTGTACACATATGCTTATTACAGCACTATCCACAATAGCGAAAGCATGGAAGCAGCCTAGACACCCGTCAGTGGTGGAATGGACAAGAAAAATGTGGTATACGCCATGGAATACTATGCAGCCATGAAAAAGAAAACTCTCATGTCCTTTGCAGAAATATGGATGCAGCTAGAGACCATCATCCTGAGCAACTTATCACAGAAACAGAAAACGGAATACCATGTGTTCTCCCTAATAAGAGGGAGCTAAACTCTGTACACACATGGGCCCAGGGATGAGAACAACAGACACTGGGGCACTTCTAAACGGAGGAAGGAGGGACAGCGAAAGGGCTGAGAACTACCCACCGGGTACCATGTCCATCACCTGGGTGGCGGGCTCAGTAGAAACCCAAGCTTCACCATCATGCAATATTCCTATGTCACAGATCTGTACACGTATCCCCTGAATCAAAATAGAGAACCAAAAAAAAGAAAAAAGAAGAAATTATACTATGACGGAAAGAAAACAACAATTGAACTATGGCAATCACTTAGCAGTTAAGCTTCTGACTCCTTATGTGTAATTTTGGGATGATAATACCTACATTGGTTTATTTATGAGGATTTTAAATGCCAAGGCATCAACGCTGTCTATTTAGGCCACTGCGTTGGATATTTGGAGACAAAGCAGAGTGAAGAGGGTCAGTGTGCGCAGAATAGGAAGCTGAGTGCCACATTAAAGGCGGTGTAGCCTTGGGAGGAAGTGAGAGTAAGGTTTGGAGGAACGTCCATCCCGCTCACAGGTCCCAGAACGGGAGTCACCCCACGCCGCGCAGGACCGGCAGGAAGATGGAAGACAAGAGCCAGGAAACGTCGAAGCCAGAGCCTTTACTGGCTTTTCCGCAGAAAAAACCAGGCAGGGCAGAGTGGGCCACTTAGGACTGGCTCGTTTGGATCATTCCAGTAGGCTTTGGGCTACAGCGGTGGCCTGATCCCTGGCCCTTGGTGACTTAGAGCCGGGGGGAAAATTGCCATGGCATGTGAGAGTTAGAGGAAGAGGGGACTGGGGCCATAGACTAGGGACCGCTTGCTTTGTGGATGAGAATGGCGCTCCCAGCTAAGCCCTCTGCAATCTCTACCAAAGGGCTGGCCCTGGGAGCAGCAGTCCGTCTCTGGCCGGCAAGCTCTGTGAAACGTCAAAGCATCCTCAAGTACGGAAAGTAAAAACAGTGAGTCTCAGGAGCACACCACGTCGAGGAAAGCCGCCCACCCGCTAGACTTTCACATACTGAAATTTAACGTAAAAGTGTACTGGAATAATGCATAACTTTTAGGTAATTTTGTTGACTAGAGGTTTTTCTATTGAAGCAAAGAAGAAAAAGAGGAAGAGGGAGGGAAAAGGGAATGGAGAAGGGAAGGAAGGAATGGACAAAAGCAAAAAGAAGGGAAGGAAGGAGGGAAGGGAGGAGGGAGGGAGGGAGGAACAGAAGAACAGAAGCAAAGCCAGCCAGAACTCTTTGCTAGCTTGCTCCTTCACCAGTTAGCATGAAACCAAACTGGCTCTGCTGCCTGTAGATTCCTTGTTCTCATTTCTCCACCAGGGGACATTGGCAGTCTGGAGACGCGTTCGATTTTCACAACTTGGGGGCAATGGCTAACATCTGGTGGCCAGCATTCTCCTACAGGCAGGCCAGCGTCCCTCAAGCAAGCATGATCTGGCCCCGAATGCCGACAGTGCCAAGGCTGGAAAACCTTGGCTGACGGTATTATGTTTTGGAGCAGGGTGGCATTTTGAAAAACGGCCACTGCAATGGAGGAAATTAAGACGATACTAATGAATTATAAAAATACTCCCATATATTAGAATATGCTTTGCTCACAAAATTACATTTCATCAAAGTGAAAATTTATTTTAGTTCGAGCTATTTTACATGATTTTGCTAAGTCAGTGTCACTTGCTTTTAATTTCCTAATCAGATTAGCCACATGGTAAGCTGTTTTCCTTGCCCTTATTTAAAAGGGGAGGAAACTTTTTTAAAAAATTAAGGAGAAATACTCAAAGTTTGCTTTCTCTGTGAAACTGTATACTTCTGAGAACGCAGCCCACCCACAGTGCACCCGACAGCTTCCCTGTTATAAACGACACCAGGGTCATAAAGAGAGAGTTGGGAAGGGGAGATTGGAGACATTGGCAGCTTTATTGCTCGTTATAGATGGAAGCAAGAGGATGGAAGGATGATCACAGGGCAACACTGCTTTGATTCTGTTATCATGAAGAACAACATTTTAAGGGTAAAAACAAGTGGGAAAGTTGTAAAGTTAAAGAAACAATCCAGGCCATTTTCAACAGACAGTCGCTCCTGACATGTTCTGAGCCAGATGTAAGTGTGGAAGGGACTGGAGGGAGGAAGACGCCACTTCTGCGGACCACCCCCCTTGACCGTCTTACCCCCTCCCTCCCTTCCCCCACCATCACAGTGGATAGAGGAGGAACATTGGCGTTCAGAACAAACTCGTGTTTAAAATGCCGCTTGGGCTGCTTAGTTGTGTGAATGTGATGAGACGCATCAAGTAATTTATAGTCATAGAAATGTGCTGAAAATACGGTTAAATGCATTTTGTAAATTGACCCAATGAAGTCCCACGTTACTCACTCCCCCCCCAAGTAATGTAGAAGTTTGGGTTGTTTTTCCAGCTCTTCTTTCTTTAAGATTTGATTGATTTCTTTGCTCAAATTCTATACCCATCTTGTACATAGTGAGCACTCAGGAAAATCAGTTCCTTGAAAAGAATTGACACTGTCATCTCCTGGTTATTGTTAACATCCTCGAATCACCCATAGGTTTTTTTCTACTCCCATTGGGTCAATTACCAGCTATATGATAATGACCCTTAAAGTTGCGTTTCTTTCTAGTCCAAGTCACGATTTCTAACTCCTTTCTGTGAGCCCAACACCTCCTGAAACCACCTCCAGAATCGAAATACAGAACATAACCGGCACCCCACAACTGTTGTGCCTCTTGTGATGCCTCCTTCCGGGCTCTCCCTGTCTCCACCTGACTACTCCAGACAAGCACTGCTTGGCTTTCTGTCACTACATTTTATTTGGCATCACCCAGAGTTGCTGTAAATGAAGTCGCACAGCAGGCACTCTCACTATTTCCCCTCTCACACATGTTTGACTTGGCACAATTACTTGGTCACATATCAGTGCTTTCATATGTATCAACAGTTCATTCCTTGTCTTTGCTGAGTAGTATTCCATTCATTTATCCATCCGCTAATCTGTTGACGGATAAAGTTGTTTCTAGCTTGCGGCTGCTAAAAACAGTCTACTATAAATATTCATATCCACATTGCTGCACAGGCCTTTGCTTTCATTTCTCTTGGGTAAATATATAAGATAGGAAGCTTACACCATATGGTAGGTATGCACTTAGATTTTAAGAAACTATCAAACTGATTTCCAAAACAATTTACATTCTACATTTCCGCCAATGTTTATTCAAGTTTTAGTCCATTCATATTCTTGCCAGCACTTGGTATGTTCATTCTTTTATTTTTGCCATCTCAATATGTGTTGAATGGTAATCCAATGTGGTTTCAATTTGCTTTTATCTAATGACTAATGATATTAAATGTCTTTTCACACATTTAATTGTCTGCTTGTATATTCTGCTCATTTTCAATTGGGCTGTTTGTTTCTTCACTGAGTTTTGGAAGTTCCTTATATAGCGATACAAGTCATTTATTAGATATTTGATTTGTTCATATTTTCTTATTGTCTATTCTTAGTCTTTTCATTTTAACAACAGTGTCTTTTAAAGCAGCGTTCTCCAATCCCCAGGCTGTGGACCGGTAGTGGTCTGTGGCCCATTTGGAACCAGGTCATACAGCAGGAGGTGAGTGGTGGGTGATAGGAGCTCTGTCGTCTGTCAGATCACTGGTGGCATTAGATCTCATAGGAGTGCAGACCCTATTGTGAACTGAGCAAGCGACAGATCTAGGCTGCACACTCCTTATGAGACTCTAATGCCCGATGACCAACCCCACCCCTTTATCTGCGGAAATGTCATCTTCTATGAAACCTGTCTCTGATGCCAAAAATTTTGGGGACTGCTGTTTTAAAGTGCAGGGGCTTTTAATTTTAATAAAATCCCAGTATATCTCTGTGATCTTTTTCTTTTATGGACCATGCTTTTGGGGTTACATCACTAATAGCTTTAATTAACCTGTGGTCACAAAGAATTTCTTTTATGATTTCTTCTGAAAGTATTATCATTTAGTTTTACAATTAGTACATGAATCTATTTTGAGTTAATTGTTGTGTATATTGCAAGGCATGAATCAAAGTTACTGTTTTGCATATGGTTATAGTCGCTTCAGCAGTATTTGTCAAAAAATTAATCTCTTAATGAACTGCCTTTGGACAATTGTCCAGATATGGGAGTCTATTTCTAGATTCCTTTTTCTATTTCATTAGGTTGTTTGCCTTTACCATAAGCACAACGTAATCTCCAGGGTTCTTTCTGTAGCTCTCACCTCCCTGGTCTTCCATCTCCTGAACTCAATATCTCCGCAGCTCAGGGAGTTCTCTGGGTTCCAGCTGAGTTCCTGCTCCCTGCACAGAAGCCTAAAAATCATCTCCAGGCAGTAACCTGGGCAAGCATTAGGTGCGTCTCATTGCTTTTCCTCTCGCAGGGATCACTGAGTTTTGCTTCCTGATTTCTAATGTCTTCAACACTGTTGTGGGTTTAAAAATTGTTACAAAATGTATTGAATAATAGAGATAGAAATGATTACTTAACATATGCACACATTTTTAAATGTCACAAAAGTCTGTATAGAATCAGAAAATTAACGAGACAGATACAAGAGTTGTATACTCTTTGGCTTCTGGATAACATAAAATAGCTCAGGGCATTGTCTTCTTGCCATTTGGACAGTTGGAAGGAAACCCAGTATTTAGGCTGTATAAAGTTTAAGCCGATGGGTTCTGCCTGCTTTAACAATTATATTATGTTGGCAGTTGTTTGGCCTGTTGGTTGTTACGAAATGTATTATGCAACTGTCCCTAAATCCTGGCATGGCGACATGCTGGTACTTCTCACTCTTACTTGAGGACTTGGATGGGCATCATGATGTTTCTTTGGTAACAGACTTGTTATTGAGTTGTATTTCTCTCCAGTGAAGCAGGAACTATGCTATTATGCTATTAAATTGGAGACAGAGTTGGCCAAAGAGGAGGAAAGTTGACTGCTCTAGTGTCCTGACTGCCAAATGACTCTGAGCCTAAAGAAGAGCTTCTGGACCAGCAGAGACAGTCTGTCTCTCACTCAGCTACATGATTTTGGAGCTTGTCAAGAAGCAGAGATTCCTAACTGGTAGCATAACTATTTGTCAGATGCAACAGTTTTCAACGTCTATGTCCAACACACATGCTTGGGAGTAGAAACTTGTATATAAAGTGATTAGGGATTATTTTGCTCCAAATGTGCTAAATAAAAAAAGTAACTTTTCCCCACTCAACTCCAGAAGCAAACCCTTAATTCTCTCTACCTTTGCGTTTTCCTCTCACTCAGTCTCAATTTTAATACGAATTGTTCAAATAAAAATAGTCTATTTTGTCCCAAAAACTTTGCTAAGGATTAAGAAGATAGACATAAATAGTGTACTATTTAATATACTAATATACTAAAATGTCCTAGTGTTTTAAGAACTTACAAAAACGTGAATAATATCTAACATCTGTATACACACTTTATTCGATTACTTTCTACTTTTTACTATCAAAAAAGTAAAAACAGAGCATATGATAATTTCATAATTTTAATTTTCTTAAAACTCTTATGGCAACCTACCTCGAGTGTCCTTTTGGGGACAAGAGCCTGGATTGGATATACACAATTAAGTCTGGCTTAATCCCCCGGGTTCAGTGAGTAGAGTATGACCTGCTAGAAAGTTGCCTGAACTGGGATCAGAGGACATTGCTTTGCTTCTAGATGGGCCACTCATCAGTTGCACCAGCTTAGGGAAGTCTCTTCACAGAGCTGCACGTTGGAGAAAATGGAGACATTAATGGCACATATACTGAAAAGCACGGGTGGGACAAAGTGAAGTAATATGAGGGAAACTTTTAATAGCATATAAAGTGTTTTGAGACATTTAAAGACCACATGGTGTAAGTATCTCATTGTCCACCTAAAACCCATGCTTCTCCTTTTCGGTTGGTACTGGCATGCTACTGGCTGGGAAGAGACTGCATTTTCTTTTCACCACGGTATCCAGACAGAACCTTTAAAGTCCTCACCCATGAAAAGTGAGCAGAAACAAGGTTACTTCCAGGCCCAGGTAAGTAAGAAACAACGTTCGACCCTGCTCCTTTTTCCTGCCACTGGCTGGATACAAAACACTCTCAGACCTAGGTCATGGTGGAACCATTCTCTGGAAAAAGCCCAGGTCCCTAAATAACCATATGAAGAGGCACAGTCTACTTAGCAACTGTGAACCACATTGGATTCTGAAAGAAAAAAGTAAACAAATTCTTAGGATATGTTTACTTACTATAATCAGAGTTATCTAATTAACATGGTCTGTGAACTTTTGCTTCTGGACAAGAAGAAGAAATAGGGAATAGACTTGCTCCCCACCTAACATAACCAAAAGATTTATGAAACATATTTTTAAATGATTTGCAAGGCAGTGCACATCAATCAGGGAAGGTGGTGATTTTTGAGACAGGGAAAAAGATGAGGTGAACCCTAAGATTTCTGCAGCCTACGACCTTGAGAGAATTTCTAGGATGTGATGGGCAAACTCACGAAGAGAACACCTGGTTTTCCAAGATGAGGAAATGATGAGTGTCTGGGGGAACCAAAGCAACTAGCGTTCACGTGGCAGAGTGTCAGTAAGGAGAGGGCTGCACGAGGGATGACTCTGGCGTGGACAGGCCCAAGCATTCAACGGGGCTCTGCTCAGGGATGTGCATGAGAAAACCACCCAGGTGAGGGAAGCACATCTGGAAGGATGAATGGTCGGATAAACAACGCTCAGGAAGAGCCAGGTTGGACAACCTCGTTGTCACAGGACATCGAATTGACTATGCAGAGGAATCATGCCTCAGATGTGGGAGGTACTTAGCCTTGGAATGAGTGCTGCTCTTATAATTCCTTTGCCCTAACAAATCTCAAAAGCAAGTTCTGAAGGCATCAGACTGTGTCCAAGTAACTTAATTACTTCCCAGCACAAAACTTGGGAGTATTTTTAGAGATGCAAAAATATCTAGCACGAAAAAGGTAAAATTCACGGCACCTGACATCCAATATTTAAAAATTTCAGAAAAAAAAAAACAAAACAACAACCCAAAAAACAAAAACAGGAAAACACCTCCTACAGTTTGGAGAAAGATCAATCAAACCAATGACTCCAAACAGATATAGAAGTTAAAGTTAGCAGATGGAGACATTAAAAGGTTATTATATCCCTACTCCCATGTCTTCAAAAATTAAGTAGAGGTATGAAAGACATAAAAAAGAACCAACTTGAAATTCTAGAGATGAACCTTATAATTTCTGTGATAAAAAAATATATTCTATGGACTCAAATGTAGATTAGACATTGAAGATAAAAAAACGAGTGAACTTGAAGATATAAAAAGAGAAATTCTCCATATAAGAAAATAAAAATGAAAATTACAAAAATGAATAAATCATCAATTTAAATAAAGCATCAAACTGTAGGGTGATTTTAAGTGGCTTAACATACATGAAATTGGAGTCCCTAATGGGAGTGAGGGAGAGAAAATATATAAGAAGGTTAATGCCCACAAATGTTCCAAATTTCATGAAGACCATTAACTCACAGATATAAGAAACTCAACCTCAAGTCAGGTAACAGAAAGAAAACTAAACCATGACCATATAGCTCAAAAACAGTGATAAAGTTGGGTTGTAAGGCTCAGCGTTGTAAGGATGTTGCTTCTCTCCCCAATCAACAAATGCAGTCAAAGAAACCGCAATTAAATTCTCACCAGACTTCTCTTCCTCTTTCTGCTGTTGAATTGACAAACTGATTCAAAAATACTTCCGGGCAGACAAAGGGCCTAGGATGGTCATTATTAATAACTTTGAATGAGTGAAATTTGAGGGGTGGGATGATGGATTTGTTTGTTGTCTTGATCACGGGAGTCTACAGATGCCGAAACGCATCACAGTGTAGCCTTGAGCATGTCAGTTTTTATGTCAGTTCAGTGCAATGTGTCCCGGAGGTCTACAGGACTCACCCAGGGCCAGCTGGAAGAGTAAACTCTTGTTCTTCGTGCCTTCCCTTCAACGTATTTTTTTTCAGTGTCCAGAGGTTTTCCTACTCATTTCAAGTCAGGGCTCAATGCTTTTGCACAATACAGCTCTAGTCAACAAGACTGAAGAGAATGATACGTGAGAGTGTTGTCCAAGCACCAGGTGTTAATGTAAGGTCCCTGAGACCTGCCCTCGCCAAGCTGTAACTTTGGTCCTCTTCTCAGAGGCAGTTCCATTTTAAATGAAAACCCGAGAGGGCTTACTTAACAGGAAGCAATGCATCACACATGGTCAAATGACAAGTCACATTACGCCTTAGTAAAACGTGGGTTGATTTGGAGAAGGAGATCTTCAGGGTTCATTTTCATTGGCCAACAAAGAGCATATCCTTTTCTAAAGTTGGCTTTGAGTCTTAGTAATAACAATGACGTATATTTGTGTAGGATGTCAGTGATTACAAAATGTTTTAACATTTATTATCTCATTCAGATTTGCAAAGGCCTTCTGAGGTGAAATTAGCTCCAATTTATGGGCAATAAAGTTGACAGTTAAGGCTGTTCAGCAACTTGCTTTTTACTCAGAGCCAGAAGTAGAATTTGAGCTGAACTCATTTGACTTTTGTTCAACAATCTAGCCTTGAAACAGAGCTGCATCTAGTCTAAGTGACAGGCTCCTTGAGAGCAACGTACCCGTGCCTCCTCTTACATAAAAGCCAGTGTTGGCAGTTAGCCGCATTGCTTGATTTCTGGATGGGAATTTTGTGCGCATTTTAAATAAATATTTAATTTTAGGGGACATGAGTGGATATAAGAGACTGTAAAATAATAGGGCAGCCTATACAGAACAGAATCTCATCACCTTTTTAGTCGAAACCACTAGGACTCATGTTTGATGTCTCATCCTATCGAACAGAAAAGAGGTGAGGGTGGCACAAGCATTCCGTGTGACCCGAGTGTGCTCACATTCCAGCATTCTTGCCTTCCCTTGGGCCTGGATTGGTTCAAGAATCTGCTCACACACCCAGTGGTCCTGCTGTTCACCACCTTGTTTGAGGACTCAATCCCCTCACCCCGACAACATGTTTTCTATGGGGAGATTGTGGCTCAGGTTGTAAAGGTAGGAAAAATTGCCCCTGACTTCAGAGGCTACCAGTCTCATCGGAAAGGGGGGATTAGCAAATGGTCAAAACCAAACGAAAAAAATTACTGCTTTTGAGTATCTGCAAGACACGCAAAATTTAATATACTCATTTCACAGATTTCTTAAAGAATTCTCAAAAGTTACATATTGTATTTACCTGACGCTGATTTATGATAAATGAACTTAGAAAACACAGCTTTAAAATGATAGGATTTATATTCTAATATAACTCCAAAATTATCATCTTTTCTTTTATCAAAAATGAAGGTAAACATCTGTACACACACACACACACACACACACACACACACGCACACATACACGCGCACACACACATATACATTCTATTGATTGACAAAAAAGTGCCAAGGTAATTCAAAGAGGAAAGAGGAGTCTCTCGATAAACAGGAACAGTACTGAAACAATTGAACATCCTTTGTAAAAAATGAGCCTCAAAACTTACCTCACAGCTTACACAAGAAAAAACTCTAAATAGATCATAGACTTAAAAATATGAAAGCTAAAACTGTAATACTTTTATTTTATTTATTTATTTTTTTATTTTTGAGTTGGAGTCTCCCTCTGTCACCCAGACTGGAGTGCAGTGGCACACTCATGGCCACCGCAGCCTCAACCTGCTGGGCTCCGGCGATCCCTCCACCTAAGCCTTCCAAGTAGCTGAAACTACGGGTGTGAGCTATCATGCCCGGTTAATTTTTTTGATTTATTGTAGAGATGCGGTCTTGTCAAGTTGCCCAGGCGGGTCTCGAATCCGCAGGCTCAGGCAATTCATTCACCTCGGCCTAACTGTAATACTTTTAAAGAAAAATGTACAAAAATGTGGAAGGAAACTCTTTGGCATTTGACTAAACAAAGATTTCCTAAACAGGACAGAAAATGCATAACCTTAAAAGAAAAAAAAAGATAAACTGTACTTCAATCAAAAGTAAAAAAACTTCTGCTTCCCAAATCATACTGCTAATAGAATGAAAAGTAACGGTGCAGACTAGGAGAAAATATTGGTAAAATTCATATGTAATAAAGGCATACATAGCATATATAAAGACTCTTAGACATTTAAAATATGAAGATGTACAACACAATTTAAAAAAAACGGACAAAGGATGGAACAGACACTTCACCAAAGGAGATAAGTGACATAAAAAGATGCCAAAGTCATTACTCATTAGGAAAATGCAAACTAAAACCACAATGACATGTCACTTCATGCCTATGAGGACTCTCGAATTTAAAAAAAAATCATTGAGCAAGTTTTGTGAAGATGTGATGCAACTAAAACACTCTTGTGTTGCTTGGGCTGGTGCAAAATGGTCCAGGGATTGTGGACAAACGATTGGCATTTCCACAGGATGCCAATACACGCCTACTTCACACCCCAGCCCTCCCACTCCGCATTACCATCCAAGAAAAATGGGAAGATTTCTTTTCTCACAAAGATCTCAGTGTGAATTCATAAATTTTACTCATAACAGCCAAAAATCTGAATCAACACAAACTTCCATCTACTTGGTAACTATAAAAACAAACGATGATGATTCCATATGAAGGAATGCTACGTAGCCATTAAAATGAACTTCTGATTCACACAACAATTGGACAGATTTTTATACCAGAAAATATGTACTGTCTTAATCTGTTTAAATGACTTCTGAAAAAGGGAAAACTGTGGTGAGAGAAAATAGATCAGAGACCACCAGGTGTTGGGGGAGAATGAAATTGACTTAAACGTGTCTTACAGGAACTGTTTTGTGATGATAGAAGTGTTCCATAGCTTGATGTTGGTTCAAGGACGGTGCATGTTTGTCAAAGCTCCACAGGTGCACAATCAAAAGTAGAATCATGTAATGTGGCCTCCTCAGAACCCTCCAAAACAGTAATTATTATTGTGAGATGCAAGAAATAGAGGCTTTTTAGAAAGTTATTCAGGTTATTAATAAAATGTTGCAATGTGAAGTCACGGATGATCACCACACAACCTACATTTAACCTCATTTGAATTAAGTCCAATAGAGTCAAACACAGACTTGACAAAACTTGTCTCTCATGGTATCGCTCCTGCCTCCTGTCTTGAGCTACCTCTGTGCCGAACAAGTTCATGTTCCTGGTAGGCGCATCTTTAGCTGACCTCCAGGCGCCCACCGGCCTTAAGGCAGTCTCGCTGGGTCTCATCTCCTGCTCACCTTTGTTAGCTCCATTGGCATTTTGTCCCTCTGACTTCTCTTCAGTGTCCCGTCCCCGATGCTGGTCCTTCCAAGCTGATACTTTGCTCAGATGCCAGCCTTTAGCTGTGCTTCAGCCTCACATACTGCCTCACGGAGCCTCCTGGAAGTTTGAGTTCCGGCTCAGAGTCTGGCTTATTCGACCTTGACTGCTGTGTCCACCCCCGGCCCTGGCGCCGGGCCCCTCCAACCTCATCCAGGAAAGCCCCGCCCCGCTGCTTCCCCAGGAGGCATGTCCTTCCCATTCTCCTGTGGACAGTGAGCCCCCTCCCTCTCCGAACACTCTCCCCTTTGAGCCTTCCTCTTCTCACCCTCCTCATCTGCCCAGGAGCTGTGTGGGCTTGTGGAAAGCCCTTGAGGCCTGGAACGCTGGTCCTGGAATGCAGGGTCCAGAGTGGTTCCGGGTGAGTTCTCCGTGCAGCCCATGGAGAGTGAGGTACAGCCGAGGGAGCCCCCCGAGGCCCTCCGTGGGACATGAGGAGCAACCCGGACACCGGGATGTGGAACTGCACCCTGACCTTTCGCTGGCCAAGTGGGAACGATTGTGTCTGCCTCACCCCTACCCCAAGTCATCGTGGAAATGATAGAACAGTGAACCGGCTTTGAGATGACACGGACACTTGTACCACTTGAAAGGGCTTCATTTCACGAACTGGCCACTCCGCACTGTGGGGACAGGCGCTCTTCCCTCTTGCACTGGAGTCTTGGTCCAGGACCAGCACCGAGAGCCCATTCGCATACACGCGATTCCTGAACACTCTCAGTGGGCACTACCTACCGGAAATGATGGTGTGTCGGATGTTTCGGCAAACAGAGGTTTCCTCCGCAGAAGAGTTTTTCTTCGAGGTCATTAAGTAGTGCTTGGTGCCAAGGTACAATCCTGCCAGAGTGCTTGAAGTCAGGGCAAGGGCCTCACAGAAGCTGTCCAGCTACTGGTATGGGGCAGGGAGACATCAGGTTGCTCACCTGGCTGCTACAAACCAGTAGGGTTAGGGAAGGAAAACACGATGTCACTGTTGGGTGCTGCTGTCTCTCTCTCTCTCTCTACACACACACACACACACGCGCGCGCACACACACACACACACACACACACACACACACACGGCAAGGAGGTAGGCCGTTATTGCTCTTTCAGAGGTAAAGATGTTTAAATTGTGAAATGCACCGTTTTAACTCTCTGTTCCTGATATTCATTCTTAGGGGCTAAAACAAAAACTTTTAAACAGAAATCTGAACTTCTTCAAACTCTCTGTCTGCGGATACATTGGTTAGAATGTTGATTTACAAGAAAAACATCTGAAGTAGATGGCTCTTTGGAGACATCATATTTCAGGGTCTTATAATTGGCCCCTTTATTGATATAAAAGAAATGTAGTTCATTGTAACCAAGCAAGTAAAGAGGAGAAAATTTGGACTATCAAAAATCAGAAATATATTTTTTTCAGAATTGTCACCACAAAAGCTCAAAATTAAAGACTCCTCAAATACACCTAGATGAAAGCAAAATCTCTTTCAAATTTCTTTCTTTTCTTGAAATGCAGCAGCAGCTTTTAATTGTTATGTAGAAGAGAATCGTTTGTAAATTTAAAGTCCAGTAAGAATGTTTGCCTAAAATTCCTGATCCCTGATAAATGGAGTAAGTTGGCCAAAGAATACGCCTTAAAAGTGTTCAGACATGGCCCGGCACAGGAAACTCTCAAACAGGCCATCCTCACAGGTTTGTTTGGCTAAAGGAACTTAAGTATTCCCCATTCTGAAGAGACTTTTAGCTTATAAAATGCATATGAATTGAGTCATCCCACCTCCTCCCCGAGATATTTGGAGATATTTGGAGTCTAAAGTAAGCCCACATGTGAAAGTACTTTTGGGGGCCTGGGAAGTTAAGAGCATTGCATAAGTCTAAAGCTGTTATGAAGCAGACACCAGACAGAAATCACTCCCAAGAAACCTTCCTGGTATGCTTGAAAAATGTAGAATTATCAACCGAACTGGTCTAAACAGAACTTTCGAGACTAAGTTTCACATCCTTCCCAAATATTTTTTTGCAACCCAACAATTTACAGGCTGAAATAATTTAGGTGCCTTTAGCTAGAAGCCATAGAGAAGTCATCAGTGTAAGCATCCTGAATCGAGACTGTCACACGGAGTGTTCGTTTGTTGAGATAGATACACCACGAATCAAATGGCGTCCTCAGCAGCAGGTGACGGTGCCCAGGGAGTTCCACAGATCAACTGCTCAAAGCTGCAAACAGGGCTGCAACAACACTGAAACCACTCATCTTTTAAAGTCACTGGTGTTATTATTATACAAATAACTCACATGAAAGTGTTCCTACCACTGTCATGGAGGCAAGGCTTTAAACTTTGCTTCTCATGTGTTTTCAGGTGAGGGCGTCGCCAAGAGGTTTCATGATCTCATTTTTCTTTCACTGGACTCACTGTGGCTGATGTCTTTGTTTTCTCATGTTTGGGTCCACACAGAGATTCAAGAAGAATCTAGTCTGCAGTGCAGTGGCGAATTCCACCTGTCTCCGTGGTCACCAACCCCTTGTCGTTGCAAATGATTAAGACCATCCCCAACAACAGATTTCTTTTCCCATTTTGGTGCTCATGCATGCTTTTTGAAGTGCTTCATGACCTCTTTCAGTTTTGTTTTTTCCTCTGTTAATTCTGAGAATTTTCTTCTGAAAAAGTATCTGAAGCACAACATTTTTTTTCTGGACTCTTTAATTTCTCTGGGGGCAAGTTTTTGATCTTTATCAATCACACATCATTAATTGTGGAGCAACATGGAGCGAAGTCAGTCTTAAAAGTTTTACCATACCCCGAAATCCAGCCTATGTTATCAGTTTACTCTTGTGGGAAGCGTTTCTGGTCTGGACAGGTTGATTATAAAATGCATGTGAGAGCCAGGCTCAGTGGCTCAGCCTGTAATCCCGCGCCTTTGGGAGGCTGAGGTGAATGGATTGCCTGAGCCCGCGGGTTCGAGACCCACCTGGGC
>NW_007246877.1:40313-45533 GCF_000164805.1 Carlito syrichta
CTCCAACTCAAAAAAAAAAAAAAAAAGCATGTGAGAAGAATTCTGTGTTTACCTTGCACAGAGATATTTGCTGCGACACTAATTTTCCTTCCATTTCTTTACCATATGCTACCCTCTTCCAGTAGGTCATTCCTAGGAGCACAAAAGCATGCCTGAGAAACTGGCAAGATAAAAACACAAGTAACAACAGCAAGAACATACAGGTAAAGAAGCCTCGACCCCTGATTCAGCTAGCTGGAATCCCCGTTCCCATGTGCTTCCACACAAAGCTCTGCAAGGCATTGCCCGCCCTCCCTGTGTCCTTTTCCTGGTCACTCAGTGCCTCCACAGGCCACTCCGGTTGGACGTTTAACCCCGACATCTCACTAGACTGTCTCACCTCAGTCCCCCACGGAATCATAATTGCCAAGCACGTTGTCAATATTCTGTCCTTGTCTTACCCAAGCTCACATTCTCATCTAAGAGTTGATGACTTGGCTCCTTTATTCTCAAGACATTTTCCTTTCGTCGTTTTCATGACCCAGGCTTCCTTCCACACCCCCTGGAGGCTCCTTCTCACAATCTTTCCTTTTCTCTCACTCCTCTGTCTCCTAGAGAAATGTGTTTGCTCCTGAGCTCTGTCCTCTGCTATTTTTCTTCTCTGTTTACATTTTCTCCCTTGAGATCTGTGTCATCAAATAATACACAAAAGCCAGCGAGACTCAGTGCATGTCTCCAATCTAAACCCCTCCTGAACGGCACCGTCGTATATCCAAAAGACTTATTTTATGTTTGATTTGAGGTGTCTAATAAGCGTCTCAACATTATTCTCATAGGAACAGAACTCTTTTTTTTTTGAGTCGGAGTCTCACTCTGTCACCCAGACTGGAGTGCAGCGGCCACTCCCGGCCACCGCAGCCTCGACCTGCTGGGCTCCGGCGATCCTTCCGCCTCAGCCTTCCGAGTAGCTGGAACTACAGGTGCGCGCTACCACGCCTGGCTAATTTTTTGATTTATTGTAGAGATGAGGTCTCGCCAAGTTGCCCAGGCGGGTTTTCGAACCCGTGGGCTCAGGCAATCCACTCACCTCAGCCTCCCAAAGCGCGGGATTATAGGCTGAGCCACCGAGCCTGGCTAGAAACAGAACTCTTACCTGTCCACGCCCCACCCCACTCTCCCTGCAAGCTTGCTTCCATCTCCGTAAGTGCCGCTTCCATTTATTGATGTTCCGTCTTAAGACTCAGAGGTTGGCACTTTGGGAGGCTGAGGCGAGTGAATTGCCTGAGCCTGCTGGTTCGAGATTCACCCGGGCAACTTGGCAAGACCTCGTCTCTACAATAAATCAAAAACTAGCTGGGCGTGGTAGCGCACGCCTGTAGTTCCAGCTACTTGGAAGGCGGAGGTGGAAGGATCGCCGGAGCCCAACAGGTCGAGGCTGCGGTGGCTGGGAGCGGCCACTGCACTCCAGTCGGGACGACGGGGTGAGACTCCAACTCAAAAAAAACCAAAAAAACAAAGCTCAGAGGTTTCCTTGGACTCTCTGTTTCCCTCACCTTGTACAACTCATAAGACAGCATGTTCAGGAGAAATATCTGAATCTGGTCACTTACCTTTGTTCTGCTGCTCTCCTAAAAGACACTTGTATGTCTCACCCAGAACAGCGCGGATGCCTCCCATGGGTCCCCTGCGGCGATCCAGCCCTTTATTCTGTCTTCCACATGGAAGTCATGCACCCCCCGAACAGCCATCGCTATCATGAGCCCTGATGACTGAAATGCCAGTCCGCAGTGCTCCCCTACGGTAGCTCGAACCCAAGGCCCTGTGGTGAACACAGTCCCCTCGCATTGGCTTGTCTAGCCTCGCCTCATCACTCTTTGTGCTGTGCGTTCTTTTCGGCCACCCTGGCAGAAATGTGCTCTAACTCATGACATCCATTTGCACGCAAGACCCTTTCCCTTGCTAGACCTTTCGTTCCAAATGCTCTGCGTCTGCTCAGCCTGGCCTCTCTCTGAAGGGTCTCCCCAGGCTGTCTTCACTAAGGCAATGCCTCTCAGCTCCTCTGGCAATCGCAAATCACTCTGTGCCACTTGACCTACTTACTTATTTTCAGTGTGTGTGGCACTGCCAGTCTCTGAAGATGTTTGTTTGCTGTCCGCTTCCCTTACCAGAAGCGATTTTATGAAGAGAGAAACTGTGAGTGCATTGCTCTCACTTGTCCCCAAATCCAAGAATAATACCTGACACAGTCCCGTCAAATCCCAGGTGGAGGACCCAGAGAGCCAGCGAGGGTGAGGCAACATCAAGTCCACATGTAAGATGGGTGGCGGCCCTGCAGGTCACCGTGGCGTTGGGGCCTGGCTCACAGCAGCGAGTGGTGGGTCCACAGGAGTCCTAGGGGCTCAGGGAAGGAGCCCCGTCCCCAGCCACGGCGTCTCCCACCCTCCACCTAACCCCTTACTCTTGCCGGGTCTCAGGCTGTCATGTACATCCCAGACTAAGCACATCTTAAGACCTTAACTTGGCCACAACTAGGGGAGGTTGGTGGGTAGGGAGAATTCAAACAGCTGTTCTGTATCCGTCAGCGACAGCCAGTCATGCCACGTAACAAACCGCCCTAAAGCTTCCCAGCTTAAGACAGCGATGTGTGTCTACACAAGTCAGCTGGGTGGTCCTGCCCACCCTGGACCAGGCAGGACCAGTCTCAGCCAAGTCTGCTCACTTATGTTTGCCAGTTGGAAAGACAAGTCTGTAACACAGGGTCTCTCTTTTCCCGAAAGGCTGGTCTGGGCTTATTCTCACTGTATGCTAAAAGTTCAGGAGAAGATGTAAGAGTACACACACACTTTTTTTTTTGAGTCAGAGTCTCACTCTGTCATCCAACTGGAGTGCAGTGGCCACTCCCGGCCACCGCAGCCTTGACCTGCTGGGCTCCGGTGATCCTTCCGCCTCATCCTTCCAAGTAGCTGGATCTACAGGCGTGTGCTACCACGCCCGGCTCATTTTTGATTTATTGTAGAGATGAGGTCTCGCTAAGTTGCCCAGGTGGGTCTCAAACCCGCGGGCTCAGGCAATCCACTCACCTCAGCCTCCCAAAGCGCAGGATTACAGGCTGAGCCACCGACCTGGCACACACACGCTTTTTAAGCCTCTCCTCGGGGCCAGTTTGAAATTATCCTACTTGCCAAAGCAAGTCACATGGTCCAGCCCAGAATCACAGGAAAGAAGCTGCCAGAATGCATGAGGAAAGGGGGTTGAATATTCAGGACTAATCACACAACAGTAGCTTAATCCAACACTCTGAGTCATAGTCATTGTTGAAGGGAGGGACAATGTCCCACCTCAGTGTCCATGGAGTCCTTTCTTCTCGGGAACAGCCGTTTTGTTTATGGCTGGGGCTAGGCCCACATGGGACTAAAGGTCTTCTGTCCTTCCACCTTTGGAATTCAGTGTAAACATGTGACCAAGTGCCAGTCAAGGCATAAGTGGGAATGGTCAATGGTCATTCTAGAGAGGTCCCTAAAAGGGTTCATCTCGCTTTTGTCACCCTGTCATCCCTCCTTCTTCTGGGCCCCAGCACCAATGCAGGTATCAAAGCACCATCTGTCTTAAAAAAAAAAATTAGAAATGGCCATGAAGAGAAAAGCCACACGTTCCAGTGACAGACAGAAAAAGACAGGCTCATGTCCTCAGTGGCACCATGGAGCCCACTTATGAACTACGTAAGTTTCTACTTTGGGGCTCGTTTTATCATGGGAAAGAAACACACTTCTCTCTTCTCCAAACATTTATAATTTTTTATTGTTATCTGAGGTTAAATCTGTTTTGATATAGAACTGCTGGTCCTTAAGTATCTTGTAAATGCTAATAAGTTGTTCATTAAGAAAGAAGGAATCATATAAGACAAAAAAACCTGGCTATGAAAACACGTCAACAATTTTCTCTTGTGTAGCACTTCTTAAAACTTAAAAAGCCAATGAGCTGGTTAAATTTCTAAGAAGAACACAACATTCCATATTTGCCACTATACTGTGGAGTTTTTTGTTTTGTTTGTTTGTTTTTTACCAGGATGAGTGTTTTTGAGACAGAGTTTTGGGAACGCTGTTTTATAATTTAAATAAGCTGTATCAATTTACTGGAATTCCATAGTTTCCACATTTTTTTCTGCTCTTCACGTGGAATATTACTCATGTCACCAAATATTACTCTGTCAGTAAAAATAGTATGACCATGAATGCCATGTGGCAAGTAGTTATGCTGTTGTATGAGAAGCAAGGGGAAGAACAACCCTCAGTGTGGGTAGAAACAGGCCAAGTGCTTATGATAAGTGACCTCACCCCCACGTCTGCAGCACAAGAAGAGGTGGCATTTAGCAGGATGAACCATGCAGCTTGTGCCTATTTTCCCTAACATCAAAAGATGCCAAATTAGAGGAAAGGAGAAAGATCAATGCTAAAAAAATAAACTCACAGGATAAAGAAAGGAGCATTTTCCATTTGTTATTTTCTACTTCGCTTTGGAATTTTTTTTCCACGGAATTTATTTTAACTTGGCATCAGTCTGTGAAAAAGGTATATTGCAAATGAGAACATTTTCCCATGCCTTCCCAGCTGTGAAAATAATGAGTGTGTCTTAGAAAGGACCAAGTGGTTTCCGAATGTGGCCTCTGAGGATGAAAACTCTGGCTGTAGTATTTTCTCTGGTGAATTTCTAAATATGTAATAACTCCATTGCACAATTTCTAACTCCTTCAGACTTAGCTCAGTGCAAGTGTTTACATTTTAAATGCAATAATTCATCCAACTCAACATTTATGCAGCACTTATAAAATTTATCTAACACAATATTTTCCAGAGCCCTGTATAAGATTCTGCAGAGAAGGTACTGCCTAAGATTCTGCAGAGAAGGTCCTGCACTGGCCAACATAATGCAAGAAAGAACGTGCTCTGGGCTACCTGAGTGTAAAATCAAGCACTATAAATACGAGAGAAAGGAGAGAGAGAGAGAGAGAGAGAGAGAGAGACACACTTCTTACGCTCTCACTGTTCCCTCATTAGGTCTCTTGAATCTCTTCTCATTCCCCTTCACCTCCCTGAAGAACAGAAGTGACTAGATCACATTAAAAAAGACCATGATTCCTATAACTTATATCCACATTCTTTTGCTGGGTGTTCAAGGTACTTACAGTGTGATTGCAACTTCAGGTTCTGGTTTCATCTTCGATCTGTTTGACATGTGTCTGTG
>NW_007246877.1:45553-49171 GCF_000164805.1 Carlito syrichta
GGGGGGGGGGGGGGGGGGGGGAGACAGGGAGAGGGGGAGGAGAGAGGGAGAGAGAAAGACAAGAGGAGAGAAAAAGAGAAGAGAGAGGAGAGAGAGAAACCTCTGGGGAAAGAAAGAAAGGCGACTCGGGGAGAAGGAATCATGAAGAAAGCTCGACGTGCAGAGGGATGCCTGCTTCAGAGATTCGGGCAAACATGCCAAGCAAAGAGGACCAAACAGACACAGACACGGAAAACAGACCCCCAGGGGTACATTTGCGTAATACACACTAGTGTGTTTTAGAAGGTCACATATTTGGCGAATGTGATGGAAATCAGATTCTTTCGGAAATGAGATCGCTAACAAAGACATAGGAAAGGGGTTCAAGCACACCTGGATCTGGGAACCAAAGGAGGGTACCCCTGGCTGAGTTACGGGATATACGTGATTGGGAAACTGTTGGCAGAAGCTGGAATGGAAGGAGGCTGGTGCGTGGAAGGTGATTAGCCCCAGACGGAGCGGTGACCTCCGCAAGGGAGTGTAGAAGACAACTGACAGCATTCCAGGTGTAGAACTATATGTTTGGTTCCGGATTTGGGGTGACTAAGTGCTGGTGCTGGGGTTGGTGGAAGATCCAGGTTTACGTGGTTATCTGAGATAGTTGGGAATATAGTGCACAGAATAACACTATACAGTGGACACAACAGGAAAAAACCACAAAAGTGCCCATTATACACACTAAAATGGTTGTCTTTGGGAGGAAGGAGAATCACAGAAGGATGTAATAATACACAGAAATAAATACATGAATAAAATATAGAAAAAAATCATATGATGATGAAAATGCAAGTTGAACCCCAGAATCTTTTAAATCCCAAACATAAGGGGAAACACCCCCCAAAACAGAATTTATTTATAAAAATAGTGCATTTATTCTTACCTGTTTAAACTTCAGTCACCTTCCAAGTCCTGTCCGTTTGATGTAATACCCCTATCAAGACGTTTCTTCCACTACTCAAAGCAGCTTTGGGACTTGTCAGTTGTTCTGTCTTTTAGTGCTTCTGTCATTTTTAATTTTACCTCTTACACACCAACAAAATGTTTCCCTCTAGGGACATTTTTTCATCCAGGGAAACAAACAAAAAGTTGCTCAGGGTGATATCAGGCGAATAGGGAGGGTGGGCATGGACCATGCCATTTTGGGTCCAAAACTGCTGGACACTCGGCACGGTGTGGGCAGGTATGCTTGTAAATCACCCACCAAGAAATGGGCAAATGCGTTGAAAGACTCTCAAAAAGAAAAAAAATTCACTGAAGTGGAACGCAGCCTCTCACAACAATGCCAGCTGGTATCAAATGGCAATGAATTCCTAGAACACTTACCTGGCAGGGGAAGCCTGTACTACAAGGGGCCTGCCCGCCAAAGAATATTTTTGGATTTTGGGGGACTCCCCTTGTACTTGTTGGAGGGCCATAAAGCATACTCAAGGTGCTCGTGGCCATACGTTGTGATTATATGATATTCAGAATGCACAGTGCACTGTGTAAGCCATGAAAGATGTCCTGTGTCTTCCTCACAGCCCAAACCAAACACCTTCAAACCCACGAACAGCAAACTCAGCAAGCACAAAACGACCTGAAGCAAAGGAGTAATAGTTGAAAGAAGTCAGCCAAGTAAAAAATGACAAGTTTGTATGTGCTTTACTCTGCTTGGGCTCTACAGCAAAGTTCCACAAACTGGGTGCCCTACAAGCCCCAGAAACGTGCTTCTGATCACCTGGAGGCTGGAACCCTGGAGAAGAAGCACCAGCAGACCCAGTGCTCGATGAGGACTCACTTCCTGGAGTATGGACGCCTGCCTTCTCCCTGTGTCCTCGGTGGTGGAGGTGGAGGATCTCTCGGGCGTTCTCTGTGTAAGGGCTTACTCTCAGTCGTCAGGGCCCCCTCATGGCCTAATCACCCACCCATGACGCCATCACATTGGGGATTAGAATTTCAACCCATGAATTCTGGAGAGACACAGTCAGCCTGTAACACCAAAAGTCGGGAAAACTAAAGAGGAAAACCGGGAGGCCATGACAGAAGAGAACTGTAGCCATCGCTGTGCTGTGTTGCCCACGTTGCCATCGAGAAAGCACGCGCCCCACGGCGGAAGCTGTTTCTAGCGCCAGGCTCCAGCTGCCAGCTCTTCAGAGGTGGTCTCCCCTGTGAAGCCGTGACCTTCACACAAGGACACGCCAGCGCAGAAGGAAAGGCCTGCACTTCCATTCCCACTTGGGACTTCTCTGAAGAATGACCGTAGCTCCAAAGCTCCCCTCGTGGGGGCTGAAGGCCATTTCTGGACGTTCCACACAACTCAACCCTTTTCCTCTGTTCACTTCTGCTTCCTTCTCTTTCCTGCCACAAATGTTGGCTACAAATCCTTAGCAAATATCTTGCCACTAAGCTCCACATCTGAGCCTACTTTCCTAGAAGGCAACCTGTTACAATGTCTCCCATGTATTTTGTCTGCCCTGTGAGTCATTCAAAGAGAAGAAATCCTTCTGTATCCTTCTCCTCTCCTCTTGAGTAATATCACTTCCACCCTCACAGGCTACAAAAAAATCAATCAAGGGAATGAATTCTTAATCATGGATCTGTTCTAGAACTTACGAATCAAGAATGGCATTCAGTGGACAGAACTGTGGACTTAAAGTCACAAGCAGAATTTCACGATGAATCCTGGGAACAGAGTCAAAAGAGGGCTAGTCCATCAGAAGGGCTGGGTGACACGATGCTTGGGGTTGGCACAATAGCACTCCAGAGATGTGCAAGTCCTTGTCTCTGGAATGGTGCCTCACAGGGAAATGGGGATTTTGCAGATATGGCTAACTTAAGGACCTTGTGATAGGGAAGCTATCCTGAATGATTCCGGTGAGCCTGTGGTCAAAGGATTCTTTCTTTTTTTTTTTAATTGGAGTCTCCCTCTGTCGCCCAGACTGGAGTGAGGTGGCCACTCCCGGCCACCACAGCCTCGACCTGCTGGGCTCCGGTGATCCTTCCGCCTCAGCCTTCCAAGTGGCTGGAAATACAGGCGTGCGCTACCACGCCCGGCTAGTTTTTTGATTTATTGTAGAGATGAGGTCTCACCTGCTCAGTCGGGTCTCGAACCCACGAGCTCAGGCAATCCACTCACCTCAGTCTCCCAAAGGCATGGGATTACAGGCTGAGCCACCGAGCCCGGCTTAATTTTTGATTTTTGACTGTAGAGACCAGGTCTCGCCAAGTTGCCTGAGTGGGCCTTCAGTTAATTTTTTTTAGCGATTCTTTCAATGCGTTTGCCTATTTCATGATGGGTGATTTCAAGTACACCTGCCCATACTGTGCTGAGTGTTTGGCATTTTTTGATCAAAAACGCCATGACCCCGTGCCCCACCCTCCCTTTTCACCGGATCTCACCTGAGCAAATTCTTTTGTGGCCCCCCCATGAAAAAGTCCTCAAAGGGAAACCTTTTGCCCATGTGGAAGAGGTGAAACAAAAAAACCAGAAGCACTAAAGGCATCAAACTTGGTGAGCTCAAAAACTGTTTTGAGCCGGGCTCGGTGGCTCACCCTGTAATCCCGCGCCTTTGGGAGGCTGAGGTGAGTGGATTGCCTGAG
>NW_007246877.1:49191-68461 GCF_000164805.1 Carlito syrichta
GCTCAGGCAATCCACTCACCTCGGCCTCCCAAAGGCGCGGGACTACAGGCTGAGCCACCGAGCCCGACTGGTCAAAGGATTCTTAAACGTGGAAGAGAGAGTCAGAAAAGTAGAGAAAGAGGGAAATGTGATTAAAACATTATTGCCTGAGTCCAGGGATTCGAGATCAGTATGGGCAATGGGTGAGACCTTGCCTTTACAATAAATCAAAAAATTAGCGGGACATAGTGGTGCACACCTATGGCTCCAGCTACTCGGAAGGCTGAGGTGGAAGGATCACCTGAGCCCAGCAGGTCGAGGCCATGGTGGCTGTGAGCGTGCCACCGCACTCCAGCCTGGGCAACAGAGTACACAAAAAAGGAAAAAGAAAAGACCAAGAGAGGCAACGTTGCTGGCTTTAAAGGTGGAGAAGGGCGGCCATGAGCTCAGGAGTGTGGGTGACCCCGAAGTGGAAAACAAACAAGAAAACAGTTTATCCCCTGGAGCCTCCACAAAGGAAGACAGCACTGCTGACACCTTCGTTTTAGCCCAGAGTGCCAGTCTTTTAATGCAAAGAACTGTAGGACATAAATACACGTTGCTTTAAGCCACTGCGTGGATGCTCACTTCTCACGGCAGTTATGTGAACTGAAGTCGAGGCGGACGCCAGCTGCTGGTGGAGCTCTGTGTGGGGGTTCCCAGGGTGGTAACTGGCATGAGATAACCAGCCAAAGCTCCAGGCCCTGCCAGGCGCAGAGCTTGTGCTCGGGAGAATGCCGACTGAACCCCACTGGCTACACTAACGTGGGATGGCCTCACCTTTCTCCCTTTCCTCTGGGGGTTCTGAGCCAGACCCCTCTGTTGTCAGAAGCTCCAGGGAAGTGACTTCATGACTACAGCCCTTGGGTTGATGCTCGGGTAAGCTGAGGTCTCCGCGAATCCTGGTCGTGTCCAATATGTTTCTCCTGCTATTCAAGTGTTAGCCAGCCCCAACATGAAAAACTGCCCAGCCTGGCTAACCATCAGAGAAATGTGCATCAAAACCACAAGGAGATACTGCCTAACTCCCACAAGAATGGCCATCCTTAATAAAATCAACAGATGCCGGTGCAGGTGTGGGGTGAAAGGAACGCTTCGACACCTTTGGTGGGCATGCAAGCTAGTTCAACCTCGATGGAAAGCAGTGTGGCGGTTCCTGAAAGCACTGAATGTTGACCTTCCATAAGATCCAGCAATCCCTCTCCTAGGAATACGCCCGGAGGACCACAAATCACTATACAAAAAAGACACCTGCACCTGCATGTTTATAGCTGCACTATTCGCAATAGCAGAAACAGGGAATCTGCCCTACTGCCCGTCACAAGTGGACTGGATCAAGAAAACGTGGTGCATGTATACCATGGAGCCTGACGCAGCCACTAGAAGAACAGAATCATGGGCTCTGCAGTAAATTGGACGGAGCTGGAGACCAGCACACCAAGCGATCGACCACAGACGCAAAGCATGAACACCACGTGCGGTCACCCACAAGTGGGCCCTGAACACTCGTCGCATGGGCACGAGGGAGGGACGGGGCACTGCTCGGGGAGGCAGGGAAGGAGGAGGGAGGGGCGCACGGGACAACACAGTGGGTCCCTGGCCCACTGCCAGGGGCAGTGAGGGCCAGCTAGAAACCCGAACGTCACCGGGACGCAGCCTACGCATGCAGTTGGTCCTCACCGGTGCCCCACAGTTCCATCAAATAAAGAATATGCTTTTCCCAAGTAAAAACGAGGGACGGGGATAGAGAAGAGAAGAAGCCCTGACGTCTAACGCCTGGCGTGTGCAGGCACTGTCGGTCTCTGCTGGCATCGGCTCCCCGAAGAGCACCCCCTTGGTCTTGAGGGAGAGCCGTGGTGTCTGGCCTAGCCCCCTCCCGCAGCCCTGTGCAGGCAGCAGCTGTGCTCAGAGTGGAGACGCCGCTCTCCTCTGCCCTGCGCCCGCCCTCTCATGTCCCTCACCTCCTCACTCCCTCGCCCACCCTGTCAGCTGCGCTTCTGTGGACAGTCACCGAAAGGGTGTGGCTATCCTGGAGCACTTTGCAGTCAGACCTGCCGCCCACCTTCTGCAGAGACAGCAGAGATCTGCCTGGCTGCCTCGGGTGAGCACCGGAAAACAAATGTTTTCACCTACAAGCAATCATCAAAGGATGCCGGGAACAGTGTTCATCTCAAAGACACTAGAATTATCTTTTTTAAGATCTGAAAGTCGACCTTCCATATGACCCCGCAATGCCCCTTCTGAGAATATACCCGGAGGAACTTAAACCGTTCTATGAAAATGATACCTGTACACACATGTTTACTGCAGCACTATTCACAATAGCAAAAGCATGGAACCAACCATGCTGCCCATCGAAACTGGACTGGATAAAGAAAATGTGGTACATTCATGGACAGTTGGAATACTACACAGTCATAAATAAGGACAAAATTATGAACTTTGCAGCCACTTGGATGGACTTAGAGTCTATGATGTTGAGTGATCTATCACAGAAACGAAGAACTGAGTAGCACATGTTCTCACTCATAAGCAGAACTTGAACAATTATTATCATACTAGAAGGAAACGATTGGCAGTGGTGGTAATCTGCCAGGGGAGGGGAGGCACACCTCACCAACAAGGGTACCTGCATAATGACCATTTGTATACCTGACTGTGAATCGTACCCCACATTTTAAAAATAAAAATAAAAGATTTATCTTTTTTAGTCTGACAAAGAAGATGCTTTATAAAATAAAATATGTATACATATATATGCTGGAGGTAATAGAATGCATCTTTCTTTAAGGGAAAATAACGGTGCAAAGGTCAGGAATCATGAAATAACAAAACAGACTTCTGAACGTCTGTTTAAAAATACGTGTCTCAGCTGGTGCTCAGGTGGCGGCAGGAGAGAATCTAGTTACTTGCAGGAAGTCCTCTGAGTCTCTGAGATGGTCTTCATGGACAGAAGAACAAGGCTCTTTGTCTCAGAGACTGGGTCACACTCTGGCCATAGTTTGAATCAGTCACATCGTGAAAAGAAAACAACGGACAAATCTGAAGTATTCTCTTTCCTAAAATCACAATTGGAACAACATCTGTGCTGAGGAAAAGAGGGCCGGTGGCCATGCGGCCACGCTGTCAGCACGCATAACGCGCAGCAGGAGTGAGCGGCAGAGGGAGGCAGAACCGCTCGCCACGCACGTGTCCGGATTCCGTGGAGGTCCGGCAGGGCTCGGCATTTTCGGGGCTGGAGTTCCTGGGGGGCATTTGCAGATCTTGGCTTCTCCACGCCACAACACAACATCTGAGTCATTCGTTTCCATCACACAGTTCATGCTCTTGGTCAAGTTTCAAACCCGAAAGCGCTTCCAGCCAGTAACGCTTAGGATTCGTCCTCCACCGTGGGCAGGCGGCTCTGGCATGACGGACCCTACATGGGCACTGTCGGCTGGTCGCTCGCTGTCTTTCTGCTTTCGGAGTGTCACCTCGCGCATCCCGTGCACTTTCACCCACTGTCGCCTTCCAGGCTGTGTCCTCGGCTGCAGAGCCGCCTGCCAGTCCGGTGTCTTTGGTCTCGGGGTTTCTGGGGAGGAGCACGCCCAGCGTGGCCTTATCCAGCATGGCTCTTGGGTCGAGGAGGAGAGCGGTGCACTGCTCTTTGAAACTTACGCCTCAAAGACGAGACCCACGTTGTCTGGTCTGCACTTCTTGTCTACCGGCCCATGACCTTTAATTCTCTGCCACTAGGTCCGCTTTTAAAACCCTCCCTGACTCAGAGTGCGCGATGTCCCTCTCTGGAGTCTCACTCCTCAGTTGGACTCTAAGTTCGCTTTCCTCCCATCCCTTTGGGGACTGTGCTTCATCTGTTATCTCATCTTTTGTTTGTATCCCCAGCCGCCTCCGCCCGTCCTCCCGAAGTTCGCCTGGCCTTTGCCCTGTCTCAACATCCAACACTAAAGCAAACCCAGGCTTGTTTCATGACCCGGCAGCCCCCAGCATCTGCTGCCTGATGTTTCTTTTTCTGGTCCCTGCCACAAAGTTTTTATTTCCCAAATTTTCCTCAGTGACGTTTCTAGCACTTTAGTAAAATTGCACTTGTATCCGATTATCCATTCAATGAGTCATCTCAAGCTTAATTTGCTTTAAAACTTTTGTCTCGTGAGACCTGAATGTCACCACATTATTATAATTCCATTTTTGTTCTCCAACAACTTCTTCCATAATTCCTTTTCTGGTCTCTCCTTCTCTTACTCTAAGATTCTTCCCCAAGAATAATTCATCTGGGCAATTACATTCCCTCCGCAAATGCATTACTTATGCTTTTTGGGTACTTTATGATAGAAGTCACTCACCCTCAGAAAGGAAGATTTTCAAATGCTATCACAACCTATGACCTCATTCAACCGTTCGGTAATAACACATTTATATTCATTAAGTACTTTTTATGATGCAGACACTATGTGAAGTGTATTATGTGTTTTAGCGAACAGCCAATTGAAATTTGAACTCAACCTATTTCAGTGCAGAGTCTGTGCCCTGAACAACTATGGGGGGATCCCAAAAAAACCGAATTATGTTTTGGAGGGCGGGTCCTTTGTAGCGCAGGCTTTTCCTGCTAGGTGAGCGTCCCAGCAACCCGTTGGCATCAGCGTACCAGCTAGCATTGTTGTGAAAGTCTGCATTTGGCCTCAGTGAAAAAATATATATATTTGGGAATTCTTTCAATACATTTGCCCATCTCATGATGGGTGATTTATGAGCACACCTTGCCTACACCACGCTGAGAATTCATCAGATTTTGGCCCCAAACTACAAGACCCCCGTGCCCCACCCTCCATATTCACCCAATCTTCTTTTTTTTTTGAGTTGGAGTCTCACTCCGTTGCCCAGACTGGAGTGCAGTGGCCGCTCCTGGCCACCGCAGTCTCGACCCGCTGGGCTCTGGCAATCCTTCCGCCTCAGCCTTCCGAGTAGCCAGAATTACAGGTGCACGCTACCACGCCCGGCTGATTTTTGATTTATTGTAGAGATGAGGTCTCGCCAAGTTGCCCAGGCGGGTCTCGAACCCACGGGCTCAGGCAGTCCACTCGCCTCAGCCTCCCAAAGACGCGGAATTCCAGGCTGAGCCACCGAGCCCGGCTTCACCCGATCTTCACCGAGTGACTTTTTTGATTGTTTGTTTCCTCGAATAAAAAAATCCTCAAAGCCTTTGGGAGGCTGAGGTGAGTAGATTGCCTGAGCCTGCGGGTTCGAGACCCGCCTGGGCAGCGAGACCTCATCTCTACAATAAATAAAAAAATCAGCCGGGCGTGGTAGCACGCACCTGTAGTTTCAGCTACTTGGAAGGCTGAGGCAGAAGGATCGCCGGGCCCAGCAGGTCGAGGCTGCGGTGGGCGGGAGCGGCCACTGCGCTCCAGTCTGGGCGACAGAGTGAGACTCCAACTCAAAAAAAAAAAAAAAAATCCTCAAAGGGAAACATTTTGCTGGAGATGAAACAAAAAAACAGCAGAAGCACTAAAAGGCATCCAAATTGACAAGTTCAAAAACTGTTTTGAGCAGTGGAAAAAGTGTCTTGATAGGGGTATTGTATCAGAGAGTACTTTGAAGGTGACGGAAATTTAGACATGTAAGAATAAATACACAATTTTTTATAAACAAATTTCATATTTGGGGGGGTCCCTCCTCATACACTAGAGACATTCCATATAGTGTACCTTGCGCTAAGTATAATATGACAACCCCAAATATTTGCATACCTGACAAAGAAAGCTATAGGTTAACACTCTTGGGAGTTCCCCCTTCTTTATTTCCAGCTTCCCGATGATTTGCATGTGGTCTCAACATAGATAAATATGTCTCCTTAGAAACATATGCTTTCATTCTGATTATCCAATGACCACGTCGCTTAACAATGGGGGTGCATTCCGAGAGAGACCTCTGTAGGCGATTTTGGCATTGTGTAAGCATCACAGAATGTCCCTACACACACCGAGGTGACACAGCCCAGGACACACCTGGGCTGTGGGATGTGGTCGACAGCTCCCAGGCTGCAAACCCGTACAGCCTGGGACTGTTCTAAAAACCAGAAGCAACTGTAGCACCCTGGCAAACACTGGTGAAACCAGACCTTGAAAAGGCACAGTAAAAGCATGGAATAAAAGCCGAAAAGTGGTTCACTTCCTTGGGGCCTTTCCCACGCATGGAGCTCTGGGTGCCTCGGTGCGTGATGGGGTGTGAATGGGATGCCTCGGCATCGCTGAACTCTGCTGCAGGTTGCGTAAACACTGTCCGCTCCGGCTGCACTGCAGTGATTAAAATCGATGTGTATTTATTCAATGATAAGTCAACCTCACTTTACTGTCACTTTTTTACTTGATAAGCCTTTAAATTTTTTTCAGCTGTTTGATTCTTCGGTAAGAACACTAAACTCAAAACTCAAACTCATTGTACAGCTGAACAAAAACAGTTTATGTCTTCATATACTTATTCTGTTAGCTTTGGTCTATTTTTAAATTTTTTTTAACTTTTAAAGTTTTTTAGTTAAAAGCTCAAACACACACAGCAGCGTAATCCTACGCAGAGCCAGGCTCTCCGTATCACCGTCTCCCACCACCACACCTTGTCCCACTGGAAGGCCTTTGGGGGCAGCGATGCGCATGGAGCCATCATTTTCTGTGACAGCAATGCCTTCCTTGGGAACACCTCCTGGGGGACCTGCCTGGTGGTCTTTTGCTATTTCTTTCTCCTAAGTAGAAGCGGTACGCTCTGAAATAGCATGCACCCATAACACAGGTGTTACCATGGCCAGGTATCACATACTGTGCGTGGCTGCACGTGCCAGTCTTCTACACGACTGGCAGCGCTGGGCAACATCACCAAGGATGCCTGAGTGATGCGTTGCCCTGCGACACTGCCATGGCTGTGACATCATAGAGATTTCTCTGCTCCATTATAACTCGGGGGCCGCTGTGGTGCACGCGGTCTGTCGCTGACCCAGACGTCGCTGTACGTTGCGTGACTGTATAACAAGTGGAAAAGGTATGGTGATATCTCTTGCTTCTGTTGTAAAGACCCACCTAGACACCTGCCATCATCTCCCAGAAACAAAGGTGGAAGCGCAGAACTTGAGCTGGACCCCACCACAGGATGACCTTGCTTTGACCTTTTGCCTGAAGGGGGGCGCATTGTGATTTCTTTAAAATACATGGAAGTGTGGCTACTATTTTCAGAGTTTCAAAGCCGGTTTTGTATACTATCATATTTCATATTCTGTCGCACTCTGGACAATTGCAGATTATGTTATAGTCCATGGGGGGGACACATTGCAGTAGCAGTAGAGTCAAAAATGGGCGAACGTGATGTTGCAAGCCACCAGCCCCACTCACTGTGTTCTTGCCTTCCTACTTATATGAGTTTTCCAAGAATCTCTAGTCCAAACTGTTGCCTCAAACTCTGGCTCCTTTACTCTCTTGAGAAACATGTCAACTCTTCCTTCTCCTTGCACTGGAGTAGCCCATGCCACATGTTCACTCTGTTCCTGCCTGGTTAACATAAGCGCCCACGACCCGACCAGAGACCGTGGGGGCAGAGGCCACCCTAAGGAAGCACATTCTACTGGAAGAGACAGCAACGCAGACAAGCAAAGTTCTTCCGAGGCAAAATCAAACTTACGTCGAATTCAAGTAGAAGTGGTTTATTCTAGTGATGCCTGTGCTTGGCTTGCCACGTCTTAGCCAGGCATAAGTTGGCATTTCATTTCATTTCAACTTCTTGTTTAGGTCCTACGAGGGTCTAAGAAGGAGTCCATTCTCTGAAGGTGGCGCAAGAAAGATTTTACCAGTGAGTTTTGGAGACAAAATAGATGATAAGGGATTCCATACATAATAAGTAATAAATAAGGGATGCTCACCTAATAGAATGAGGAATTTTCACTAACCTCTAACTGGAATTTGGCATTTTGAAATTTTCCATTATGAATGTAGGCAAACACCCTCCCCCTGACCCACAATCACACTCTCTCCCTCTCTCTCTCTCTCACACACACACACACACACACACACGCACACACACACACAGCGGCTTAGTAATACCTATGAATTCTAAGTAGATTTCTATAACATATCACACTATAGTGTTGCAGATACTTGAAAATATTATTTAAGTTACCACTATTTTGAAATTTTAATAATAGTCTTGTTTCGAGATCTTGTTTTTAGATGCGTTAACAATATGTGACATCACACACGTTAAAAAATATTTTGATAACTATATTTCTATAAAATTGGTTTCTGTTGTGATCCTATGTATGCCATTTAATGAATTCTAAGAAGGACATTCTTTCCAGGAGAGGACCCCAGGTTACCCCAGAATGTGAAGTGACCACAGCACAAAAAAGGCAATAACTTTTGTACAAAATCTCATGCTTCGAAAGCCCAGAGGAGGAAGAGACTGTGCTCAAGAGGACACAGCTTTCCAGAGGCAGCAAAACTCCAGCAACACAGGAGCTTTGGCACAGATGTGGAATAAGGACTACTGGGAAAGATCATCAAAACGCACAGAGTGAAGCAGAAAGACAAAGAGGCGTGATCGGTCATGACTCTTCAAGTGAGAGCGTCAGCAACTCACACTGCCAACTCCGGCCCTTCCACCAACACAGGCATTGTCAGGGCATCCCCTAGTACCCACGACATTTTCCCCAGAAAGCCACCTCCGCCCTGGGAGAACCAGCCAGTGAGTTTTGGGGCGGAGTCCTCATCTTAGTGCCATTTTTGACTCATGTCATGTACAGCATGTTTTTAATCCTAGAGTTTTGCGCCACCCCCACTTTGTAGCCATTAGGTCTGGGCAATGGGAGCAGAGATGGTTTAGGAATGCAGGGGTGCGGAATGGGACCCGAGGGAGGGACGGGACCCGAGGGTGGCCAACCTGAGAAAGTGGTCAAATCTAGACACGATACCAAGTGGCGGGGCCCATGGACTGGTTTTTAAAGTTCCGGCTATTCACTTGTCTGTTCTGATCCCTCATGGCTTCCAATGGCTAAGACCAGCCTCTCACTCTCTTGGATAAACCCACGCCCCGGGGCTCTGTTCTCTGAGTCCATTTAGGAGGCATAAGGTCACTAATAGGCCTGAACATACAGTGGGAGTAGGCAGTAGAGGAGTCTGACCCTGGGCTGAAGTGTCACTCGTGGATTGCCCACCAGACAACCGTTCTTTCTAATCTCATCCTCTTTATCATGAGTGTGCTTCAGAGAGAACCCAGAGAGTTCTCCCCTCGGCAACTCTGTTTCTGTTTGGCTTCTGACCTGTGTTTGTTTGTTATTTTTGAGTAGATTGTATAGGCTTGTTTCTAAAGACCACATTAAACTTGATTATCTTCTCACCATCGTCACAGAACGACCCTTGTTTTGTGTGCCTGTAACTTCCCGAAAAGAAATCAGCGAGCAGAGGTAGCAGATAGACTCCCTTCTCTCATGGCCTTGAGTCTAGATTCAAAACAGCAGATGTAGAAGTAATGGGAGACGTCTCGGAAAATGTCTTCACCATGAACTCATTGGCTTTGTACGCTCTTAGGTTTTAATTATTTGTTCAACTTTGAATCCAGTTATTTTTGCCCTGCTGGCTTCTATAGCTTATTCCAGCCAAAACTTCCCCAACAGGGCTTGTAAACTGAATGTTAATTGCCACCAAAGGGAATTCTGACAGGCACGCCGGATGCCGCAATGTTTCAGTTACGCAACTCAGACCTTTACCCCTGGAGCCCAGAGAGGACGCAAGCACTTGGAGCAAGGTTGCTACAGACCTTCCGGAATGGGCTCTGGAGGAGGGTGTGTGCACCTGGCTCGTGACAACCCCTCGGTCCTGACCACTCCGTCTCTAGCCTGCATCCTCGGGTTGGCATGGGCTTGGGAAAGACACAGCCCCCGGACTTCGCCAACTCTCCTTTCCATCTGCTCCCATGGAAGCGCGTGTGCCACTCTGTCACCGGTGGTGCCGTCCACACAAAGGACACCTGCTGCGTGTGTGTGCCTCCCTGGTCGTGGAGCTCAGCAATCCACTGTGTGTCTTCGGTCACTCCCAGGAGACTTTCCACGGGAGAAAGGAAGACTGGGCATGTATGGGTTTTAAGAGGTCGTGGAGGTGGTGAGTCTCCAGGGTGCGCTTGGATTGTGGAACCTGGGGTCCAGGGTGCTTGCAATTGCATTCTGGGAACCTGCCAATTGTTAAGTCTGTGTTGAGGTGAGAATACAATCCCGTGTTTTAGAGTAGGACAAGGAGGGATGCATTTCCAGGGAGAAAAGTCTGTCAATACATGGGCAATACACAAGAACGTCTGACTACACGGGGCAGAATGCAGGTTTAAGAGGATAACGTGAATACCTGTATGGATGAGTATCGTAAGGAATTTTCTTAGCAGCCAGACTTTAAACAATGATATTCAGATTCCTATTGTTGGCACAATAAGAATGAAAGTATCAAGAGAGGATGAAGATGGTACATTTTTGAAGCAGATTCGTTCAACTGTGGATGCCTGGAGGTGGGAGCTTAGTGGCAAAAATTGAAGTCAGTCTTCTGGAAATGAGGGGTTCAAATTCTCTAAAAACACCCATGATACCCCCAGTATTGTCTCCTACAATATTTAATCACTATTGCTAATGCAGTTACCTGGATCACTCACTAGACTACAAAGCTCCTCATGCAGGTATCATGTCTGTTTTGCAGAAACTTCTAAATAGGCATGGTACCAGACACAGACACCCAGAGGTGAAGTCAACCCACTGGTGATTTTCCAGCCCAGAGTTTCCCAAGTGAGGGTGTCCAGCTTGTGTTTGAGGAACGCTCCAGGCAGCAACGTGCCTGGTACCGCAGCAGACAGAAATAGGGAAGTTTCTTGCCCAGGAAGAGCTGGACGCTCTGTGGAGATTGGCGATGTCTGGCTAACAGTGGAGGGCCATATATATGAGGAAGTACCCAAGTGAGTGATTACCGCGAGCATTTCCCAATGCTTGACCCTGAACCTTTTGTGCCTCCAGCTTGGCGGGCGCTCTAGGGCCTAGGAGTGATGGATTGGGTAGTGAACCTGAATCCCTGCTGGTCAATCACTGGGAGTCGCCCGGTGCCCTTGTCAGGAAGTGGCATTCTTCCAGTCAGTCAGGAGGCATTTGTCTGGAAGATTCCGTCCCCAATGCATGCGCTGGTTTGAAAGAGACAGGGAAGCGAATTAGGGAGAAACAAAAGAGCTATGTGTACTCCAAGTTGCACCGAAAAGGAGGCGGCTGCTAAAAGCACTTTAACATTCGCCGGAATCCTAACTACGGCTGAACATGGCCTCACACGCAGCGGATTCCAGAGGTTCTGGTTAAACCATCATGTGTGTTAACACATCAACTTCTCCCGACAGCCCTATGCAGAGCATCCCTTTTAAAATCCATTTTATGAATGAGGGGCTGAGGCACAGATGGGTTCAGTGTGTTGCCCAGGACGCAGTGGGAAATGAGCAGGGCGTGGTGTTGAGCCCAGTCTCTGGTTCCAGAGTCCACACGTGCAACTACGATGCCAGCCTGCCCCCGGGGCACCCAGACCTGTTCCCTTCTGAAAAGAATCGAGCTAAGAGAGGATTACACGTATAAGACGTTTGAGCTAAATTTGGACTTGTTTGTTATTAGTATTTTTATTTTGAGGACTTTTCGCCTTTTTATTTTGAAGATATTAAAGAAAAGAGAAGATGTTATCAGACTCTTTGGCCTGGTGTAGGCAATGTTTCCAATGCATACATGTTCTTCACGTACATTAGTAAACAAGAAACTGAGATTGCCGTTAGGGTCAGAAATGTGCATACTGTCAAGTGTGTTTTCCTAGTGTGGAAACGAGCAGATTTTTCCAGATATTTTCCGCTTCCTGTTCTCCTTTAAGGGTTTTCACGTTGCAAGCCGCCCCTTTTCCTTCCTCTCTTCCCTCCTCATCCTCCCCTGCCTCTGCTCTACCCTCCCATGCCTGCCGCTCTCCCGAGTCTCATGGCAGGTGGACTAGAGTATTTCTCACAGACGCCCAGTTCTCATGTCTCCAGCAGGGAGACCACACATTTGTCAGGTCACACGTTCTCCCCACACCCACATCTGGTGGCCTAAAAAAGAAAATGTTATCCAGAGTGCTTTGGTAACACATGGAATCTTTTTTATCCTCTCAGATTTTGTTCAAAATTCTCCTTCTTGATTCATTTTTCTACCTGTCCCTTACCCTAAAACACTCACAAAACACACTTATTTTTTAACGCTAATTTTAAAAACCATTATCCATTCCATGATGGCTGTGATGCCGACGTCTGGTTTTGTGTGTGCCGTCCCCTTTGCGAACTCCCGTCTGGCTAGCGACGCTCCCTGGGAAGCCCTGAATGAGACGTCATCTCCTCTGTGGGGATATCCTCAGTGGGGGCATCCTCACTCCCAGAGCACCTGGCCACTCCCTTGTCACCTGAGCCTCCCGCCACGGACACGCCGGTTAGCCTGTGGGTTTCCTGAAGATGAACAGGGGCTTCATTCACTGCTGTGTCGTTGGCTCCAGGCACGTGGAAAGCCCCTGCAGCTGCTGCCGGCTTGCGGATCTGTCCATTTTGAGAATGACACTTGAACAAGGTGATCTCACACAGCCAGGTGGCTGATTTCTCCTTCCTAGCACTGAACACACTCAAGGAGTGGCGAGCGATTGCAAGTGAGTTTAATCTAGATATAATCCTGCAGGGAAGCCTGCTGCCACGATTCGGTCAGTCAACTCTGCTACGCACCCTGGGTTATGAAAGTTGACAGAGGAAGTGACTGGATTTGCTGGGGATCATCACTGTTTACAATGGAGCGTCTCCAATCCACCATGAGGACTGACCTCAGCAAACGCTTAGGAGCACTCCTCCTCTGCTCAACCCATTCATCTGCCCGTTCACACCTGCTCCTGCTCCTCATTGAGTCCCGCCCTCTGTGCTGATCACAGGGAAGGGGCCAGCAGGGCAGTTGCCATTCTGCTCGAGCTCCCAGACGTCGGAGGGGGGGTCTGCTCTTCAGTTCTTGAGCGAAAGGTCCTGGGACAAAGGTTTGCCAGGAAACCGGAGTGAGCAGATACACAGTGCAGGGAATCTCATGGTCTGGAGGAACATTAGGGACCACCACTGTTTCCCACGTTAGAGTTTGTCCTTCTAAACCCTCATGTGACGAGTCTGAAATGCTGACCAGGGTTCCACAGAATGCACGATGGTATTTCAGTAAAGACCCTTCGTTGTTTAAAATGAGTTTGAATAGGTACTTGTGATAATAACTAAGATATAGGACTTAATTGCTACTGTAACATTGCTTTCTCATCTTGAATTACCCATGTACCCTAAACCTGCTAAACGTCTTCAGGGCCAAACCCAAATTCTATCTCTTCTTTGATATTTTATTAATCTATAGACATAATATTTTGCATTACACTTCTGAATTATGTCACCTCTTCTTGCTCATTAATTAATTCCCCAATTCAACACAAATTGCTGCACACCTGTCACACTGCAGGCCATGTGCCAGGAATGTAAAGAAAACATGACTGAATTCTTGTCTCCAAAATGCTCATAACCTTTTGCAAGAGACCAGCAGCACCACCAAAATGATTTTGTGTATTAGGCTGTGATCTGAGCAGAAGTCTGGGAGCAGAGAAAAGGGGCCACAGAATTCTGCTTTGCAGGGGGAGGAACAGCCGTTATTTTAATTGTACAGTTAGTGACTGGTCCTTCTGTGTCTTCCACTGCATCGCAGGCAACCAGCGGGCACAGTGAATGTCCATCTTGGTCATCAAAACCAATGTTCACTGCCGTCTTTCTCAGGTCAGGTTCCTTGAGAACAGCTCTCAGAAGATTACTGGGCAGTATTCCTGGCAATAAGATCCCCAAGGAATAAGGAATCTTAGCCATAGGCACAAGACCACAGCCATACGGAGGTCTTGTGCATTCCTCAGGGAGCTCAGTGTTGTCCTGCTGTGCCCCCCGCCCAGCCTATTCACTGGGTGTGGGCTGGCCCATTGGAGAGACCACGAATTGGGGCCCGAGAGCTTCCACCAACTGAGGCAGTGCCCAGAGTCGTGGGCTGTGAGTTAGCGGCAGCCTGTGGTCATGCCAGCTGAGAAGAGCGCCTCTTCTGGGTTAAAGGGCAATCTGGGTGTCACGCACAGCACTTACTAGAACACCACGCAGGTGCCAGCCACTCAGGGACTCCTGGTAGAAGTTCTGTTTTATATGGTAGCGCTTGCTGTTCTAAAACTGCGTTTTTCAATGCCGGTCTGCAGGTTCCTGCCTGAACTCTGGGTTCTTTGTTATTTTCTGAACTGTAGCTCTGAGTTCATTTGACATTTAAAATTCGGGGGAACTAATTTCTCTAGGGCTGGGAAAAGCTTCATATCCACATCATGGATCCTGCTAGTCAGTGGCCAGGGCCTCCCGGCCCGTATCACACAGCAATTGGAATTTTAATCAAGTCATGGTCTCAAGGAAGTCAGTCAAGATCAAGACTTCCACAGCTGGTTGGCAACAAAGATAACAGCTAAGGGGAAGTGGCATTATATGCTAACGGGTTGGGAGTTCCTTGGAGTTTGGCCCAAGTTAGAGGGAATGATAACTCTTTCCAAAAATCTAAATCAAAGAGTTTTTCTTCCTTTGGTAAAGGCAGTTTAATCAAAACAAAACAAGAAAAGCAGCCAGTGAATTGGTTGACCAAGGGAAAACATAGTGCTCTATAATCCTTGCCAAACTAGCCAGCTTAGTTTATTTTACTGAAAAAATTGAGGCCCTCTTCTGTTGCAAGATGATCTAACACTTTGAGTAAATGTCAACCTTGATCAGCTCATAAGCAGGTATACGTTACACATTTGGCAAAGGGGTAGCCGAGCAAGCACTGATTCTCAGTTGTCAGAAAGGCTGGTTTACTGAATATCATCTCAACCTGATGTGAATAAACTTTCTGACAGTTGCTGCAGAGTTCTAAACTCTGCAATTCCCAGGGACTTTCACCAGAAGAACGTCTTTTTGCAAGGGGATGGGGAAATCTACCCTAAGAGGTTAGAAGGCGTGTGTGGGCAGTTACTTCATTACATGTGACAATCGAGGGGAAATCTGTGGGGAAGCCCATGTCAATCCCTCTGGGGTAGTCATGGGAGGCTGGGTCAATTCCATCACTGCCTCTACTTCCCTTCTGTAAACTGGAGATTCATCCTTCACTACCTCCCTTCAAGGTAGAACAATTCCCACAAAAAACAGGTTGGCAAAGCTACGAGAAGGTAGGCTACTTACTCCTAGCTCCTAGCTGTGAAAATCCTTGAGTGTTAGGGCGTGCAACTCTCAGTTTTTCTCTCTCTCTCTTTCCTCTATTTTCTTCCCAAAATAGCTAGACTAATTAGATCATAAAGTAATTCAATCACAGATTTGAAAGACACCTATAAATCATTTAATTTAGTCTTATGATGCAAAGTCCCTTTTCCAGCACAAAATAATAATAATAACAAATAGCTCAGCTTCAGTTAAAAATTCTCACCGCTCTGCCTGCCCACATCCAATCTCTTATGGAGCCAACACAGCACACAGCAGGCATTGTTCTAGAAAGAGAGTCGTTTCTGGTTAGCTCCGGCCTTCAGGACTATCTTCCTTTCTTTGAGAGGAGCGCATCCCTGCCACTTACAGGGACCATAACTTAACTTGTTATGATCACACAGCACCAGCTTCAGCTCCCATAACAACAGGCAGCATGGTATATGCTTAGCAGCTTGCACTGTGGTGCCAGGGCATTGAAAGCGTGCCATTCCAACCTCGTATTTTGCTACGACATGGGCTAGATTCTTAAACGCTCGATGCTTCTGTTTTGTTCCTCTTTCAAACATGGCCATTACACTACTTATCTCATAATTTTGAGAGGATATCTGCTAAGACAAATAAATAAATGATTCTTCTTGAGATAAAGATCACGTTCTGGATGATGAAGGAGATTACTCTCTAACTATAGGAAGACGGTATGCTTAAGAAGTCTGCTTCAGTGATGAGAATTTTCTGACCAATTCAGAACTCTTCAAACAATTCAGCACCTCTTTCTGGAGCAAGGTTGAAAACTGCACATGGAGTTAATAAAAAAAATATTCTATTTAAAGCCTTAAGATATTAAAGACACAGAAGCTTCCTAAAATGGCATTTTTAACCTTTTTTGAAACTTGGGAATGAGTACAGGACCGGTTCCATTTTCCTCTGTCTCTGTTGCTACACCGCCATTTCCCAAAGTTTGGATGTGCTTACTTTCCCTCATTTTTCTCCACAAAACAGAAATGTATTCGGTTGATGGCTGTTGACACAGTAAACCAGATAAGTAATGCGCTGTGTAAGGTCATGAGGGTGACTGGCTGGTTTTGCTTTGGGGCAAAGCATTCAGACAGTCCAGACAAGGAAAGGCTACGGGAATCCTGACTGTTTACTCCTGCTCAATATCTTCATCCCAAACCATAACATAACAAAGTCTTTTAGGAAAGAAGGATAATGCGTCTTTGTTTGTTGCTGAAGCGACTCCTTAGGAACTGGGATCAACCAAGGGATGCCCCGGGCCATGCATTCTAGGAGAAAACCTTTGAAGGTACAGCTTTTGGAGGTTATAAACCCACCCTTGTGTGTGCCTTCTGTCCAGACCAGATTTAATCACTTACCAAACAGAATCATTTGCAAGACCAAGGAAAAGACAAGCATTTCCAGAAGGATTTTCCTTGCAAATCTCAGCGTCATCTCTTACAGAGCTCACCAGGATATGACAAGAGGCTTAGTTTCTTAGTAAATCAAATATATCTGGCTGGATTCCGAGACCAGAGAATTAAGAATCAATACATGAAGATATAAAGTTTTCTAGAGGATACAAAACCACCTACAAGCCAGATTCAGCAGTAATAAAAGCCCAGAAAGACATACTTTACGTCAACATGAGGGAAGTAATTCCAAATCCTGCTCTCAGGCTGGAAGGCATGAGGTTCTCATTAGCACCGAGGGGGAGGGGCACCAAGGAAAGCCAGACAGAAGTGCTTTGAGAAGCAAGTTTCAATACGAGACTGGTGACCTTGGGCAGAAGACTGGTGACCTTGGGCAGAAGACGCTTTCAGGATTACTTGCACAGGCCATTTCTTAGCCCAGTTTCCAAATGACTTCGAAAGAACCAGCCAGCCGATACCTCTCCTGGGCTGCACGGTTAGAAAAACTTCATTCTCTTGTACACAAGAGAACATGGGCTGTTCGGAATCTCCTTCTACAAAATCAGGTTTTAAGTACAAGCAGAAGCTGGGGGAAGGAGAAAATCACATCACAAAAACCAGGAGAGATGAACAGTCTGGATGGATAACATCGCCACGAAAGGGAGGGGGCTCACAGGAGCGAGTCCATTCACTGGGTCTGGGTGCAAGGCTGTTAACTGGCCAGTGCCGACTCCAATCAGCTGAGGGTTACCCAAGAATGCACAGAGAGCTGAAAACACGAACGGAAACCTTTCTAAAAATCAGCAGAGCTAGACCTTAGGGTGACTGCAAGTTTGTGCGCGACTCAGTTCCATATTTATGAGGCCGCTCTTGTTTTGCCTCGGTTTCCCTCTTTCTCGGCGTCCTTATGGAGAAGACGGGCCTCTCGCCGAGAAGAGTAATATTGAGAACCACGTCAACTTTTCCTTGACAGGTGAAAGCAGGCGTACTTCGTCTCTAAATGCTAAGATGTTTCGGATAAATTCTAAGCTCCTTGGGGTACGGGGTTAAGTCTTTTTCGTCGTACTCATGAGTCCTTTGCCTATTTGAATTCTGTAAATATTTGTTTAATTAAATGGTTTTATTTCTGCTCTTCTACTATATACATAAAAGTGTCTATTTCCTTCTGTAGTGAAGTTTTAGATGAATGTGACAGCTAACTGGATGGTCTGAATTGAGAGTGATTAAAAACCCCTTGGATCAAAGTTAACGTCTCGATGGTACTCACGCTCTTGCACTGCAGCATTGAGATTTTCTCCTTAGGTTCGAGACATTCCCTCCCCCATCAAGACGGGCTTGATTATCACCATGAGAAAATTAGGTTCACACTGAAATGTTGCAAGGGAAAAGGGGATTTTCTCTCATTTATATCACAAATACTCTTGGGCTGATTCTATTAGTTTGCTTACTCCCACAAGACTAATTTGGAGATTACGGCACCAAAAAATCTAAAATATGATGCGCTCCTTATATATTTGGTTCCTTTAAAGGGTTCTACAGTGTCAGAATGTCGTGGCTCTAATAAAGACAGTCCCAGGAGGTGCTGCTGACAACTTAGAGTAGTGTATGGATTCAGATGAGCCGGGTTGGTAATTCAGCCGGGACATGTGGCTCCTTTCTTTGAAATCTGTTCCGAGCCTCTAGGCAGAATAATTTTCTCTTACCCTTATACTCTTACAACACGTGATACATTCTTCTATTTCTTATTTATGCCAGTCAATTTTGTTTTGCACTCAAATGGCTTCAAGTGAGTGTGGCTTCACTAGATATTAGGTTTCAAGAGAACAGAGATTATTCGTTTTTTAATCTTTTCCAATGTGTCGTTATCTCCAATTTTCCTCTCCAGGAGCTCTCAGGGAAAAGGGGGGAAAAAAAAAAAGCTTGTTAATAAGTCTCTCAAAATCAGTGTAACAGTGGCCCAGGCTGGGTGCATACAGCCAGGGGATGTGTGAAAAATCTTTGAGTTGAAGGAAGAAAACATTCAAAATTTTATCCATGCTCATTTTTATCTTATTCTTTGTACTTTTCACCAGAAGTTCTTACATTTTTCAAGTGTAAATTTACTTAGCATAATTAATTCAGATAACCTCTAATAACAGGAGAGGAAAAATAAATTTATAAAAAATTAGGCTCCGTGTAAACTTACGAGTATAGTCCCCAAGATTACATCTTAGTTTTAATATTATAATTCTTTAATTTTTATTTTTTTCTCCCTTTATTTGATTTAAGTTAGGCACTTATAGTAGAACTAGGTAGACAAAAGATAACATAATGTGTACTACGACTATTTCTTCTTTTGTGGGTGTGAAAACTTGAATCCATCCAAGTCATCATAGACAAGCATTTATTCCAGATTTATTATAAACGGTTACTATTGCTAACAAGCTGGGCTGGGTGGCTCGGCCTGTCACCCCGCGCCTTGGGAGGCGGAGGTGAGTGAACTGCCTGGGCCCGCGGGTTCCAGACCCGCCTGGGCAACCGGCGAGGCCGCGTCTCTG
>NW_007246877.1:68537-68964 GCF_000164805.1 Carlito syrichta
CGAGAGAGGTCTTGCTGACAGGCCACAGGAAAAAGCCCCAGGACGTCGGTCCGGGCAAAGGTTTGCTGTCTATGGCCCCAGAGTGCAGGCGGGAGACCCAAAAGGCGCCAGCGGACGTTCCCGCAACGGCAGCGCTTCTGAAGCGCCAGAGGCCGGGGAGTGGAGGGGACAAGGCCCGCGTGCGGGAACCGCGATCCACCTCATTCCGACGGCGGGGCGGCGTCCACAGCGGCGGGAGCGTCCGGGGCTCGGCCGCCGCACGGCAGCCGCCGGGGCTCCGCCGGGGCCGCACAGGAGCTGCGGAAGGCCCGCGGGGCCCGCGGGCGCGGGGCGGGACACGCAGCCCTCGCGGCCGCCAGGAGGCGCCGGCCAACGTCCGGGCGCCTGCCTCCCTTCCGCGGGAGCGGCTGCCCCGGGAGGGCGGCGC
>NW_007246877.1:69274-91520 GCF_000164805.1 Carlito syrichta
GACCCCGCCTCAACGTACCTCCACGAAGCCCACCGCGGACGCAGGCGTCGGCCCCGCCGGGCGAGGCGGCCGCAGGGGCCCACGGCCCGCAGTGGCGAGTGTCCGTAAAAGCGACTCTTCACGCGCTTCCCGGCTCCCGAAAGTCGGGCCTCACGCGCTCCCGCCGCCGAGAGCGGCCTTAAGTATGCGAGGGGCGGATGTGCCGATTAGCTTGAGCAGGCATTTCACGAGGGCTGTCAGAAGCTCGCGCGGCGCCCCGCGAAGGCCTGCGGTCACCTGTCAACTAAAACTTGGATTTAAACTAGGTAAAGCAAAAATAACCCCGAAGCCCCTCAAAAGTCCGAGCCCATAAGCCTACGCGGCAATCCAACTCAAAAGCACATGTAGAGAAATGAAAGGAAAGTCTCTTAAGCAGATTTAGCTACGTTTACCACATCTCCTTTACTCTAAGATGTCTTCAAAGACAAAGTGCACCGGCAGCTCAATAATATTTTCTGAAGGAAACTTAGAATCAAGTACTGTGGTAAATAAACACATAAATCTGTTCACTTACCAGCTTTGAGGCCTCACAATGGAGACAATGCAGTTCGCTTTAGCAGATCTCCCTTTGCCGGCTCTCGTGACTGCTCCTTTATTCTTTGATATTGGCGATCTCTCTGTTGACTCTGTGTATGTAAATAAATAAGAACTGATTAACGTCTCTTCCAGTTTTCTGTTTCATTTAAATCTACCAACTCACTTTAATATCATGTTGGAATCAATTATAATTTTAAGATTCTTAATAACATGTTTTACTCTTTGAAATCTCCCCAAAGACAAAGTTACTATTTGGAACGCCAAACCAAACAACCCTCATTTTGCAAATATATTCGAACACAGATAAATCAAGAAAGCGAATTGATTTATAACTTTGGATGATGTGTATGCATATTTAAAGGCTCATTGAGTCAAGTCAAAATCAACATGTCACAGTTCAAAGCTAGATTATGTAAATGTTTTCTAGTTAATAGATCGGCAAAGATGTTTAATTAGCCATTAAGTATTACATAAGGGGAAAAAGGAGAATGTGATATGTGCTCTAAGGAGGGATGTTCTTTTTAAAGTAGCTTTCAATTATGATTTGTTTTTGCCGACTGTGCTAAGTGATTGCTTAGCTCCGAAATATGGGTCGATAGTAGAGAGCTTGTCACTGCTCTGTTAAAGAGTATCGGTCAGAATCGGGCCAGTCAAATGAAGCCCACCCCTGTTACGGTATCAGAGAAAGCACAGCAGAAGGAGGCAGGGAGTGGAAAACGATGGGAGAGGACATTGTGAGAACACAGAGGTGAAGAGCTATGCAAGACGTCACGCTACTGCCAGGGCTGGGCACAGAGGGAAGGGGTCGGGCAGTGGGAACCCAGGAGTGTAGAGGGACGCCCTGCAGGACTGACCGAGATCCCAGAGAGCAGGAGGCCCCCGCCGGTGCTGGCACTACGGTCGTGCACAGGGAAGCTGGTTCTGGGAGCTGCACAAAAAGGTGCCACAGACGAGAACACAACGTTTTTGCCGGAGTGAACGATCTCACAGAAGTCCAGCTGTCAACAGAAAACACGAGAGAACCCAAGAGAACCAGCATCACCAAGCAGACGACGAAAGAGACGTTGCCGAGAAAAAACAGGCCAGGAACAGTTCCACACATCCCAAAACACCTGAAAATATACTCAGAATTCTTAAAACATACGTATCTTATGGACAAACATTTCTATTGTGGGAATTTCTTGAAAGAAATTAATTTAGACATCCACAGACAGCCAATAACCACACCCAGCAAATGCTGCTCTGCTTTCTTAGACTTTCTTTGGACTTTGCTAAAACTCTTTCTTAATTTGGAACTGGTTCTTTTTCCCTTTTTTCAGTAGTACAAACACCTAGGAATATTTCCCCATTAAAAAAAATGTAGTGATACCACCGCATTCCTGAAAGTCGGTAAACTGCTCTCTTTGTTTGGGGATGTGTTTAATGCTTGAGGCCTCTGCCAGCTCACATCGACCCAGTCAAGCGGAGTGGCATTTGAGTCTGGTCTCGGGAATCAGGATGTGTGGATCCCATCTAGGACCCATTGCACATTCGGTGCTTGTGCGTGAATACATTACACAATTTCAGTCAGCCTGTTTTTGTAGGTAAAAATGGGGATAGTAAGAGTCTGTAGCCCAGAAGGATGCTTAGCACAGCACCCAGCAGATGTGCTATGCTAGCTACGATCAACTTTTTCTCCTGGAACATTGGGCTAGTCAACATCCCTCAAAGAGGTATGTACACTTGTGCAAGCTCTTTTCTCCCTGGAAAAGAATTCCTGTCTCGACCATTGTATCCAGCCGCATTCAACTCAACTTTCAGCCTCAGTTTAAGCATCCCTCGATCCAGGGAGCCTTCCCAAACCCCCAGCTGAAGCAGACGCCCTTCCTTGTTGCTTTCAAAGCAAATTTTAAGCATAAGATCAAAGCCCTCACTGAGTTATAGCAAGAAGTAACTTGCCAGTCTTTCCCAGGAGATCTCAAGGTCCTCATGGGCTGGGTCAGGCCTTAGTCGACCCTCATCCCACAGGGCCACGCCCTGGACCGATGCATACACAGAGCTCCACAGGTATTTGTTTATAAGCAAAATGCTCTTCATAGTATTATTTCCCCGCCCAATACATCAAAATAATGTGCAAATGATATATAAAATAAATGTGCTGCAGTTAGAATAGCTACATGAAACATGGAAGTTCCATTTTCTGAACTCATGTGTACAACCATTAAAATCGGGTCCCCTCCCACTGTGGGAGTTTTCTGTCCTCTCAATAAATCCTGTTTTCAAAAAAAAAAATTGTACACACTATGAGTGAGAAAAATATGTGTGGTGTGTAATTATGTGAAAAAGGATTACAGAATTAGCATATGCATATAGAAGTAAAAAAGTTCAAATGCTAATACTTAAAGAAGCAACATGAAAAAATAAACACACACCCAGTGTTAAGTGGCTTGTCTTTGAATATTGGCAAATGGTTTTGTTTTCCTTCATGTCCGCTTAGTGCATCTTCCTGATTGTCTATCCTCGGCATACATTTTAAGTACTAACAGATATGGAAAAAGTATACAACACATAATTGTGCCATTCCAATTCCAAAAGCATTTTCGTGTCAGCAGATTAACTCAGATAACCATCTTCCCTTGAGTTTCTGAAAATTTCAAAAAAACTTGCACTAAGAGAGGACGGAGGAAAACCATGTTTTTATTTGAGAAAGGTCAGCTCCGCCATGGACCCCCATAAGCTGGTCCAGAGAAATCAGCCCAATCTGTGAGGGTCCACTAGTTCCTGGTTTCCTCACTCTAACTTTTCCCTTCCTCTTCCTGCGACTCCTTCTGAACACCTCCCATGGGCCAAACGCATCCACCTGGAATCGCCTCTCCAGTTTGTGGGTAGAGGGGTACAATTTGATAGACTAATTCGCAATAAGACTGCAAATAAAGACTGATAACCCTCTCAGAGGTACTTCCTCTCCATCGACAGATCATGGAAGACTAAAGAGATTTCGGATCTAAAGGCATAAACATACCATGGAAGTATTTCAAGTCAAATGACCAGAGGTAAGAAATACACCAATAATGACAATTAGCATTAATACGTTGGAATACACACCTATAGGCTGATGCAAATAACAAAATATACCGAACAAGGACAGCACTAATAAACATTACTATGGTCATAAACATGTGATGCAATAATTAATATTAACAGCTAATAATCAATATTTAATTTATTTTATTTATTTATTTTTTTGAGTTGGAGTCTCACTCTGTCGCCCAGACTAGAGTGCAGTGGCCGCTCCCAGAGACCTGCTGGGCTCCGGCGATCCTTCCGCCTCAGTAGCTGGAATTACAGGCGCGTGCTATCATGCCCGGCTAATGTTTTTGATTTATTGTAGAGATGAAGTCTCTCCAAGTTGCCCAGGCGGGTCTTGAACCCGTGGGCTCAGGCAATCTACTCACCTCAGCCTCCCAAGGTGCGGGATTACAGGCTGAGCCACCGAGCCCAGCTTTAATATTTAATTTAATATTTAAGTTCATGCTAGAGTCTAAATAGTATTAGAACTGCCTTTCGTATATCCACTTAATAAATTCTCACAGCTACCCTATGAAGAACACAGCGTTAAAATTTTCATGTTAGAGATGGGGAAACTGAAGCAGATATGCGGATGATTTATAGGGTGCCTAAGGTCAATAAAACAGAGCAAGGGTATGACCCAAGTTGGCCAGGCTCTGAAACCTACAGCCTTCACTCTTCATATATTTCTGGACAGAAGCAAGCTCCTTGTGCTCATAAAATTTAGCAAACATCTTTCCTTTCTCTCCAGAAAAGGACAGCCCATCGAAAACTATTCTGTAAATACCTGCTAACTGTTGGATGCATTGTGAGGCATTGTAGGGATGCAAAGTGGTTCAGAGCTTTGACCTCCGATCTGAACTCAGACTCCATTCTGCCATACACAGGAAATTCAGCAAGGTGAAGCCTCTTGAAAGCTCAGTTTCAGACTTTTTTTTTTGCTTGCAATAGAGATACACTATATCACAGTGTTTATTTGAGGAGTGACAGAAGATTTATGCAAAATACTTAACAAAACTCTGATTATTAATATATATGTACATCTATAACCATTCTAAAGCATACACATGATAAATGACTTACAAGCTTAAAATGCCTCGAATAAGCTGGGCTCGGTGGCTCAGCCTGTAATCCCAGCGCTTTGGGAGGCTGAGGTGAGTGGATTGCCTGAGTCCACAGGCTCGAGACCCGCCTGGGCAACTTGGCGAGACCTCATCTTTACATTAAAATCAAAGATTAGCCGGGCGTGGTAGCGCGCGCCTGTAGTTCCGGCTACTGGGAAGGCTGAGGCAGAAGGATCGCCAGAGCCCGGCGGGTCGAGGCTGTGGTGGCCGGGAGTGGCCACTGCACTCTAGTCTGGGCAACAGAGTGAGACTCCAACTCAAAAAAAAAAAAAACCTCAAATAATAGTTAATATATTTAAAAACTGAAATCAAATTTAAAAATCACAAAATTCAATAATCTCACCATCTTGGACAAACACCACGTAGTGTGCTTGCAGTAAGAAAACAGAGGCATCATAACCCTTTGATCTTTGTTGAATGAAAGAGTGAAGCCCTGCTTGTTTCGGCTTGGAGGAAGGCAGTTCCCATCCTACTCATTCACGTTAAACACCCACAGAGAGTTCACTTCTCTTAAACATCCCCTTCAAAGCATATTTTTGTTGGAGGCCCTTGTTCCTCTCCCTCCCTCCGATGTCCCAGCAGCATTTGTGCAACACTGACTTGGAGCCCAGGGGGACTGTCCAGAGAGTGGTGAAAACCCCCACTGAGTCTCCGGTGAAACTGGAAAATCACGGAATGAATGCACTGGAGCTGCTCACCAGGTCCCTGGAGGTCGGGCTAGATGACCCAACTGGCTTGTTCACTCTGGTTTCTAGGATTCCTAAACAAAAACAAAACATTGTCTCCACTGAGGCGGGAGAAATGCGTTTTCTAAGAAATGTTTTCGTGTGTTCTGGCCCCTTTGGGGACCCTGCCCACCTCTCATCAGCACTGATGGCAGCTTCCCTTCCTTGTTGGCTGAGTATTTGGAGAAGTCCCTGAGGCCGGAACGGGTCCGAAAGGGGGGCTCTTCGGGCTTCTCTATCCCAACGGGAGACACCTGGAGTCATGGGCTCTTCCTCGCCACGGGTCAGGTCTTGTTCCAGGCCCCCCTTTCTACGAAGCCCACCCTGATCAGGTCTCTTGGGAGAAGGGTCACAGCAGAGCGAGGGAGTGACAGCCAGCCATGAGAGGTGCCAGCAGGCGGGAGAACATCAGCTGGGGAATCTCTTCCGAATTCCGTAGAGGTGTAAAACATGGTGGCCGGAAAGACCCTCAGAGCTCCTCTAGCCCTGCGTCTTACAGCTTAAGAAACCGACGTTCCAGAGGGATCTCTGGACCCCCGAGCTCACCACTGGGGCCCACCCTGTCGGCTCCTCCTCTCAGAGCCTGCCCCTGCCCTCCTGCCAGCAGAACTCACCACCCCTCCGCATGCTGCCCACGACCCATGCAGACCTTCAGTTCTACCCACGTGCAGACACTTTTCTCTTCTCCGTGACCTCAGGTCGATCGATGTGCCTTACCCAGGTGAGGTTTGCAGCTCTCCAAAGGGTCTGCGGCACCCTTCATCTGGAAAGGAGGGTGTGACCTGCAAACCCTTGACACTGGAAACAAATTTTATGCACACGCTGATGTCATCTCTGCCGTTTTCTTGGACAGGATCCAAAGGTTTCAGAACTTCTTGAAGGGGTGTGTGATTCATGAAAGCTAAAGGATCTGTCGCAATCGACCATTAACCCCTTGAAAACAGCCAAGTCCACATCCCGTTGAGTCTTATTCCGCCTTATCTCAGTGTGTGTCATAAAGCAAGTGCTCCCTCTTGCTCAGCGAAGGAGTCAAAATTGGATCTGTAGTTCCTTGCTTAGCTGATGACAAAATTTGTGCAATAGCATCATTCTTCTATTCCTGATAAAGGACATTTATATTATATTAATTCATTTTTCCTTAAACCATATCAGAAGTGAAATTTAGCACATTTCTGACTTCCCTGTACTCTACCTCCATTATCTTTAGAGTGTATGACCAGAAAAATCTCTAAAACAAAATGGAAGAAACAAGATTCAGTAGGCACCGTTGTGATAGCTGCAAAAGGAATCGGGGAAAAAAGAAAAACACTCAATTGCAGCTCTTTCACCTTTTAGCTTTGAGGCGCTCTCTAAACCCTGTAATTTTCAGTATCTTCATCTCACTGGAAATAATCTCCCTTATTAATGTTGACTTGCAAAGGTTAATTGACATGAACGCAAATGTGAGATCTTGTTAGGGAAAAAAAAGTCTTCAATTTATACCCACGTCTACATGAATTATCTGAGAAACCCACTTCCATTACAACCTACTGTCTATAAAACCCCATTTCTACTATATGCAGACGCGTTAGCTTCCATCTTGCTCTTTGTGTTTTGTTTTACTATTTTAATTTTGCTTTGTCTTATCATCTGAGTACATTTCCTAGCCTGCGTAAAACTTGACCATAAAGTTACAATGACCCAATTATAGTTAAAAGGTTTTTATGCTTAATTTTGTAAGACATTTTCTAACATTTAAAAAATATCTTTAGATAGTGGTTTTCCTCACTATTAAAGACCTAGAAGAGCATTTCTCTGGCTGAAGGATACAGTTTTGCAAGTTTGGGAAGGATCATCCCTCAGGTTTTTCCAGAAATGCCCGTATTCCCTCTTTAAAAATTACAATAATTTATAAATTGTGAATTCTAAAGTTTCCAGGAAACAGTATAGGCCGGGGCAGTTCGCACCTCTGTTGTCTAGATTTGTATGTAAACTTGAGAAAGTTCACTGAATAATTATGCTCGTTTCTTTTTATTGTGTCTGCACTGCTTATTTTTCCCCTAAATAGGATATGCATATAGTCCATCCACATTTTTCTGAGTTAACGAGTCCACAGAAACATAAGGCTTAAGTCTGATCACAATCCTATGATATTGGAAGAACACATTTTTTAAAATTTTTATTTTAAAGATGGGTACAATTCAGGGTTCGGTATACAAATGGTCATCGCACAGGTACAGTTTGGGCTTCACTTTGGTCCCAGCTTCACTTGGTTTGAGATCAGGTGCCCTTCTTGATGAAGTGTGACCCCCTCCCTCCCCGGGCAGTTTCCCACTACTGCCAATGATAATTGTTCAGGGTCCACTTATGAGTGAGAACAATTTTTTCTTTTAAGTCCTTCCATCTTATAAATAATAAGAATTAGAGACTTATCAGCCTCATGACTAGAGATTGACAGAAGATTCTTCCTAAATCTATGTCCAAAGAGCTTTCTAACACACTTCAATAATTCTAAATAATCTGGCTAAAAAGTGAATATTATCACTCCCCTGCTGAACACCCTTCAGAACTTCCTTATTGGACCTGGGTAAAGACTGGGCTCTCATTATGACTCATAAGAACTTTACAGTCTAACTGGAATTGATCACTAGAATTATCTCTGAGTGGGCTCTGTTGAGATGTGAGAGCTGTCATTGTTCAATCAAGTTCACTTGGAAACTGTCTTTTCCTGTGGCTATTTTAAGTTTTATTCTTTATCTTTGCCACTCGACTTGTCCATTAAAAATGTGCCTCCTTGAAATTTTGTCCTTTATTTATCCTGCTTAAGACATACTATACTTTGTGAAACGGAAGAACTGTGTTTATTGTTTACTGAAAAGTTTCAATAGCTATCACTTTGATCATTGCACCTTTCAATATTTCCTCCTGAAATCATTTATTCATGTTTTGGGCATTACCATTTTAATCCACATGTTTCTCATGCCTTCCTTCTTTCTCTCGGTTGCTTTCAACCTAATGTGTTCAGATCCATTTTCCCATTCACAAATTCCTTCCCCAGTTGTATCTCATTTGTGATTTAACACTTCCAGAGAGGACGTTATGTTATTCATATTCAATAATGATACTTTAGATCATTATTCAATTTCAAATGTTTTTTCTTATTTTTGATATGTAATGTTCATTGTCTAAATTTCTCCTTTTTGTTTCTTTCACCACACAAGCCCATAAGAATTCATCCTTAAGTGGTCATTTTTATTTGTTTATTTTGAGTCCTAATTTACTTTATGAAGGGTAACATGACCTAGAATAATTTTAACACGCTCTCTCTAGTCATATTAAAGCACTGCCTGTCTAGGATGGCATTTTCTATTCATTTCTCTGACTTTGAAGGTAGTGTGAATTTGAATGCCGAGCACACACACAAAAAAACACCTAAATTTCATCAACAAGGGTAACTGCATAATAAACATTTGCATATCTAATCCTGAATTGTACCCCACAAATTCAAAATTAAAAAAAACAAAAAAAACATCTTCCATTTATTCAGATCACAGAAAAGAAAGACAAACGTTCTTGCCATCTGCCAGAATGGTTGGCAGAACTTCCTTCTACGTTACACATTCCTGAGAATGTGGCCCTTTGGAAGATTCCACGTTGTCCGTCGCAGCCATATCCCCATTTCCTGTTCCCTGGCCTGAGTGCAAACACTGTCCTCCTGCAGCTCAACTGTGATCTCTCCACGGCAGCTAAAGCTTCAGCTGTGAGCTTAACCCCCTGTGTTTCCATTAGACCTTTGTTTCTGGATCCTGGCAGTTCCTCTTGTTTTCTCATAAGCACAACTGTGCATTTTACGCTTGTAACATTCTACCGTGGTTTTTGTTTGTTTGTGTGTTTTGTTGTTTTGCTTTTCTGGGGGGGCGGGGTTGGCTGCCTTTAGAGGGTTGCAAGGGCTTGGTCCACCTTGCCTGAGCTGTGTTCTCTGCTCTGCGATTCTTACCATCAAACATGAAATCTGTTCAAGGAGCCCAGACATGCAGTTCAAGTCACCCTTGACTTCTGACACGTCAGCTAACATATCTGGGTCACGTGGGTCCACGTGTAAAAACGGGGACAATATTTTTTATAAAGTAGAAAGAAGTAAAGTTTATTATTCACCTTTCACAGATTGGAAAGGGAACTGACAGAGGCAAATACGGTCTCTAAGGGTCACGAAATGGGTATATTTAAGGGCTTTTGAAGAGGAGAAAGAGAGAGAATGGCTGGTCTTGGTAGAAGAGGAGAATGAGAGAGAGTGAGAGGACAGCATTTCTCAGTGGGACCTCCAAAAATGTGGGGGTCCCACTCTCCCGGCAGGACCTCCAGAATGCTAGGTCAGGCCCACTGGGGGAGTGGGTGTCTGGGGTGTGATCCGATGCTGCATGCAAGATGCCAAGAATTGCACAGAAGTTAGATAGGAAAATACAGTTTAATTACAAGCAAATTAGAGAAAGAGGAGATTTGCCTCTCCAAGGTGGGAGAGGGGGCCAAAGCCAGGAAGCGCGGCGACAGCCCCAGCTCAGAGAAAGCAGGGTCACGCCAGAGTCTAGCAAGGCAATGGCTGGGGACGACAAGTGACACTTCTTTTCTCACAAGACTATTGTCAGTATCAAATGATGAAACATGGGCAAAAGCACCCTGGACGGTACAAAGCGTCACACAAATGTAAGGAACTGCCGCGGCTTTGTCTTTCGTTACTTCGTTTGGGAAACATGCTGCAAACCTGTTTTCAGTGCAGTGCAGTGGTTAGGAAAGTAGGCTCAGGATCTTGGGTTCAAATGCTCCCAACGTGCATGCAATGCGAGACTTTTGAAGAAGACACCAGTGCCTCCTTTGTACAATGAAGGAAATAAAAGTACCCCCCTAGCAAGCCGTCTGAGAATTACACACCAGTTCACACACTCTCTGGGGCAGAGCTGCTCAAGTGTGGTTCCCACAATGGGTGGGCTTGCTCACGACCACTACTCTGTGATAAGCACAGACATTGAGGGCAAACCCTCGTACAGACATTTTTGTACACGTGGGAAAGTAATTTTATGTCTGCTAAATCTAAAAAGTAAAAAGAGATGTGCCTTTTATATGCCGTTTTATTTCATTTCATATTATTTTATTTGGTTAAAAATGCCTATCTTTTCTCACAGGTAACTTGGGGATCACTGATTTAGAGGCTGCAGCTTGGGGAGTGTTATGTACCCATTATTCTTGATGACAATGATGACTCTCTTTTTTTTGAGTTGGAGTCTCACTCTGTCACCCAGGCTGGAGGGCCGGGGCCGCTCCCGGCCACCGCAGCCAAGACCTGCCAGGCTCTGGCGATCCTTCCGCCTCAGCCTTCTGAGCAGCTGGAAGTACAGGCGCGCACTACCACACCTGGCTAATTTTTTGATTTATGGTAGAGATGAGGTCTCGCCAAGTTGCCCAGGCGGGTCTCCAACCCACGGGCTCAGGCAATCCACTCACCTCGGCCTCCCAAGGCGTGGGCTTCCAGGCTGAGCCACCGAGCCCGGCTAATGATGACTCTTACTAACGGATGAGAGAATGGCTATGGACCCGTCTCTGTAGAAGGGACGGACCTGTCTCTACAGGTCCTCTGTTGAGGTTGCCATCAAAGGTGGGGAGGAAGTTTCTTTGCGAGCGGAGACCTCCGAGAGGCCACCGCGGGACAGCCCTTCGCATACACAAAGAAGGGACTCACCCACGGCTGGGCCAGGCTCCGCAAGGACTGGTTTCCTGGAAAAGCCACGAAGTCTCCCCTCTTTGTGCAAACCCTGGGAAAAGCCACAGGGTGGGAATGAACTGTTGGGTCTTATGAAGGAGACGTCATTGCCTCTTTCGGGATAACAGAGGAAACAGGGAGAGGGACAAGATACCCTATCTGCAGGCTGATTAGGAAGCTGTGAGGAGTCACTGATGGTTTGCAGGCCATTCCCATTTCTGTGGCAGCAGGGCTTGACCAGAAGAGGCCGAGAACGCTCCCCACTACCAGCGAGCAGGAGAACAGCAAAGCCCACATGGAACACCACCACTTCCCCTCTGACAGTGCTGGTGGGGCTCCATCTGTGAAGACCTGCACAGCCTTTCAGGAAAATGCCCCAGTGTTCCAGCGCTAAAACCCCCTCTCCATTAAGCAGAAGAAAGCCATCCTTGCAAAGCACGAATGCCGGCACCACAGTCCCTTTGGCTGCCTGGAGGCTTCCGTCGTTACGGAGACATTTAGCAGAGACCTTACTGCGACTTCTGAGGCCCTGATTATATTGAAATCACTGTACTGAAGGAAAACTAAATTCTAACCGTAATTTTTTTAAAGGGACCACCACAGCAACTCTCCTATTTTTAATAATAACAAAACTACCATCTGTCGAGTGCCTATTGAATCAGAATTGCCTCAGTGTAGCCTTCAAGCAATCATGTGTGGTTAGTGAACTTCTTATAGCTGAAGAAGATTAGCTTCAGAAATGTGGAGTACTATAGCCATGATCACAGAGTTATGATACCGAATCTGGAGACATCAAAGCTAACGGCTCTACTCTTATTTTGTCTCCTTGGCCTGAGGCAAGCCCCAGTCATCGGATTCACCAGATGAACATCAACAGTGAGGTTGGTGATCACAAAACGAGGAAGAGGGCAATGAAATAATTGTCCACATTTTCTGGCAGCTTTATGTGTGCCGGGGACTTGTTAGATGCTGTCCTTCATTATTGCCTTTATCCTTGTAAGTTCCCCGTAGCATGTTGGAAATGTCACCCACCTTGTATGCACGAGGAAATGCGTGCTCCGACAGGCTCAAACGACTCGTCGTAGTACAAATGGTGAGTCCGGAAATGCCGTTTAGCAGATCTAATTACTGCCCCTATGACACATAACCCCTCCAAAATCCACTTCATCGTCCTCAAACTGTAAGCTTTCTGAGCTTCTCCATCTCACACTCACGCACCAGCTTCTGACACATTAAATGAGTGGTTTTCCCAAACATTGTACTCCCTCTGCACCCCCACCTTTGCTCAGTGTTCATTTCTCTTAATGATCAATCACCACCTTCCCACCTGCCCATACTGCTTATTTCAGAGAAAGATGTATGAGTGAAGATGTTGACTGCAGTATCAACTGTAATAGTATTTAGAAACAGTCACATTATTGACCAGGAAGGGATTTGAGGAAGCATTTCAAATGCCACGCAAGTGTTATGAGGCTCCTAAAATTATGCTTTAAAAAAAAATTATTTTGGGCTGGTTGTGGTGGCTCAAGCCTGTAATCCCAGCACTTTGGGAGGGTGAGGCAAGAGGATTACCTGAGCCCACGGGTTCGAGACCAGCCCGGGCAATTTGGCGAGCCCTCATCTCTACAACAAATCAAAAAATTAGCCGAGCATGGTAGCATGCACCTGTAGTTCCAGCTACGTGGGAGGTTGAGGCAGAAGAATCACCTGAGTCCAGCAGGTTGAGGCTGCAGTGGCCGTGAGCATGCTTCTTACTGCACTCCAGCCTGGGCGACAGAGTGAGACTCCAACTCAAAAAAAATTATTTGAAAGATATGGAGTATAGTTCAGGGTTATGCACATAAGTGGTCATTGTGCAGGTAAAGTTTGAGCCCCTCCTTGGTCCCCACTTTGCCTGGTTTGAGATTGGGTACCCTTATTGATGTTATGTGCCCCCCCCTCACCCCGGCAGCATTGTGGTAAATGTTCAGAGTCCACTTAAGAGTGGGAACATGTGGTACTCAGATCTTTGCGTCTGTGATAGATCACTGAGTATGATAAACTCTGTCAGAAGCACATTAGAAACATGTAGAGATGCTCGCCAGATACACCGTATGAAGCATATAAAATATGGAATTCAGAAATAGCATTTATGAAACTAAAGGAATGTAGTCAGAAGCCGCCACTTTCTTTTTTGTTGTTGTTGCTGCTGCTGTTTTGTTTTTGACTATAAATGGAGATTTATGATATTCTAATGCAGATCATTTATAAACGCAACTTCTTTATTTAAAAAGCTTCCATCTTTTTTGTTTGTTGTGTACAATTTGCGACACTAGTCTGAAAGCGGAAGATGTGTGCACAAGTCTGCGAAGAGTGCAAATTAGGACATGGTAAGTGCTTTAAAAGCTACTTTCAAAAAGCGACCCGCCACAGCTGGGCTTCACACCGTCTTTGATCTTTTTTGATCAAAATGTTTTGAGCCAGCCTTCCTTCCACTGCCCTAAACTATAAAGCATTTTTTAATGAGTTGAAATTAAGGAAGGACTACATCTACTAGAAAAGAAGAGAAGAAAGTTCTATTAGTTTGAGGTTTCAGAATCCCCCCGAAACCAGGACCAGTGTCTTGGTAAAGGCTAGGCTGGGACCCCAGACAGAGCATGCGAGTGTGCAGGTGGCGTCCCTGAGGACTCGAGCTTCAGTGGACCGTGAGCGCTCCTGCTGCATAATTCACTGAACTGTCTTCCCCATTTCTACACCAGAAGCCGCCACTTTCGTCATACACCTGACATAATGCTCCTTCTGCTTCCTTTCTTTGCCCTGATCTATGACGCTGTCAAAGTTCTTGCTTCCAAGGGGAGTACTGTTGCCAGGGTAACAGTCTCTGAATTCATACAGTAGAAGTAGAAACTTTCTTCTGGCATCGTGAAATCCTTATAATGCCCAATTCGCAAGCTGAGAAACGTCATCTGGGTGGGACTGGAGGACTGGTCCTGATTGCCAAGAAGTTGGTGACGGATGCTTGGGCAGCAAAGAGGACTGTGCAAGGCGTGATGACTACTGTAATAGCCAAGTGCAATCGGATGTCTTGGGATCTGGATCTTATGGAGGTAAAGCTCAGAGCCACTCCCAGCTTGAGAACCTCGGCGTGCCGAGGCGCCCTAGGAGGGAACGTGAGGCGTGGGATGGAGAGGAAGGAGGAAGCTTGGCAAGGGGTAAGCAGGACACACACACGATGTCGTTAACTGGTCCCCATTCCAGGCTGCTCCCCTTTACACACTGAAGTCACCAAAAGCCACTTCGGGTAGAGCAGGTCACATATGCGGCTGTGCCTGTTTCTTCTTCCCGGCTGTGTCCTGAACATTGGCAAAACAAACCTCAAAATCGGCTGAGACACGCCTCGGTACCTTTTCTGGTTTACACGCATCTGTGTTGCTTTTGTTTTGTTTGTCTTTTTGAGGTGCAGTCTCACTCCGTCACCCAGGCTGGGGTGCAGTGGCACACTCACGGCCACCCCAGCATCGACCTGCTGGGCTCCAACGATCCTTCCGCCTCAGCCTCCCAAGTAGTTGGAACTGCAGGCCCATGCTACCACCCCCTGGCTAATTTTTTTGATTTATTATAGAGGTGATATCTCGCCAAGTTGCCTGGGCCGGTCTCAAACCCACGGGCTCAGAGATAATCCACTCGCCTCGGCCTCCCAAAGTGCTGGGATTACAAACCTGGCCCGCATCTATGCTTGTAAGTCACATCACAGACATTGGACATAGGACTCACCCTCTCACGTCTTCCTCTTAAGCGTGTGTCTGGACGATTCTTCAATCCTGTCCACTGAGGGCTTTATTAAACAATAAGATATTTCGTTAGATAGATTTTGTCATTTCCTTGAATTCTGTTTGGGCCATGATGATGGACATAACGCGTGGTACCCAGAGCTTGCTTATATCGTGCTCTGGGCTGGATTGTCTCTCTCCAAAATTCAAATATCCAAGCCCAGGTTCCCACTGTGATGGCGTTTGAAGATGAAGGCATTGGGAGGTGTGAGTCTAGATGACGTCACGCGGAAGGGACCCTCGTGGTGGGGGCAGTGTCTTCGGAAGAGGGACCCAAAATAACCCGCTGTCTTGCTCTCCCTCTGGCACGTGAGAAGACAGTGGGATGATGCCGGCCATCTAGAGCCCTCACCAGAACCAGAACCTAAACATGCCGGCACCCTGACTTCGGGCTTCCAGCCGCCAGAATTCGGAGAATACAAATGTCTGCTGTTTAAGCCACGCAGTCTGTAGTACTTTGTTCTGACTCGAGCTGGCTAGGACACTCCGTCCTTTTATTTTAAATATTTACATTAAAAAAATTTTTGATCTAATATCATCTGTTGTGTACAGAGTGCATTTGAATATTATTTTCCTAATGAAGAAGATATTATCTTATTTTTACTATAAGAATTTAAGTAATTAACATTTAATTTGTTTAGAGATATAGTTGAAATTATTTCTGCCTGTTTGTTTAATGCTTATTTCTCGCACTGTTTAGCATTTTTCCAGCATCTTGTCTTGTTTTTCACCTTTTTGCATAAATAAAATTTCAATCCTATCTTCTTATAATTAAGCAAAATGTACACATTTATTTATTTTCTCTAGTGGCTACCCTAAAATAAGTATATGTATTACAACCTTTTCTTTTGTATCTTGTTCACTAATAGAATAAGAAAGCTAACGTGATTTCAAATCTCTCCTCATCACAACTCCATCCAGTTTGAGATTATCTTGGAATTTAATTTAGAAATGTCTGTTTTTAAACATCATGTATCTGGTATAATCCAGATTTAAATGTCATAAATAATAATGTATTTGCTGATGATATTTAGAATCTGCATCTTCTTTTCTTTTAAATTCATTTTTTATTTTGCTGATATTTATTTTTATTTCCCTCCAATGTATCTTCTGGAAAGACTGTGAGTGCTCATTTTTTTGCATCCTGGGATGCCTCACATTTGTGTACACACATGAGTGTATATGCAGGTGTGCTTACATTTTAATGCTAGCTCAGTGAAAGAACACTGGAGATGGCTTGTAAAATAATTAGAAAATATGCTGTCTAGGTTCTAAACAAAGTTACACGTGACAGCTCGCCTAAATTGAAGTGTCAGGTGTCATCCTTGATTTCCTCATTTATTTTAACCTTTGAATCTATTATCAAGCTGCCTTACTTGCTTATTTCCAAGGCATAAACAACCCATCAGATTTTCTCTGACTACAGGGATAGAACCTTAGCTCAAGCCACTCTAATTCTTTGCCCACATCATGGTCCATGTGATCTGCCTGCTTTCTCTCACGCCCTGACAGCCAATTCTGCAAACAGGAAAAAAAAAGTGAATGTAATATGTTACGTCAGCTCTCTCACCTGCCGCTTTGGTTCATTCAATTATATTACACGTGGCATAACCAGTCCATCCAGAATTCCAGGCTGCCTGATGTTGTATTCACTCTTTCTTTTGTGTTTGCCTGATACAACCTTCATCTGAGTCTCTCACTGTGGGGGGGGAGATGAAAATTCACTTTCTCTTTCCTTTTAGAAACTGTGTGTGTTCTTTCTTTGTTAATCCAGTATGCTATCAACAAACAAGCAAGGAAAATTCAAGCAGCATGAGGCAGGTTTGAATCCTGGCTCTGTTATACCTTGGACAAACTAACCTCTTGGATGTAGTTTTTTTCAAAAGCAGCTACCCAGTCTGGGAGTAGGTTGTTTTTGTTTTGTTTTGTTTTTTCTTTCTTCTTTATTTTAGTAGCTTGCGGGGGTACAGACGGTCTTTGGTGATAGGGCCGCGTTGTGTGGGGGCAAAGAAGTCTGGGCTTCAAGTGTCCCCTGGCCCCACTTATACACACTGTACCCGATAGCGAACTTTTCATCCCTCCCTCCCCCGCCCCGAGTCTCCGGTGTCCGGTATGATGCCATTCTGGATGCCTTTGCAGATTCTTAGTGTAGCTCCCACTTCTTTTTTTTTTTTTTTTTTTTTTGAGTCAGAGTTTCACTTTGCCTCCCAGGCTGGAGTGCAGTGGCACGCTCCCAGCCACCGCAGCCTCAACCTGCTGGGCTCCGGCGATCCTTCCGCCTCAGCCTTCCAAGTAGCTGGAACTACAGGCACGTGCTACTATGCCCAATTAGTTTTTTATTTATTGTAGAGCCGAGGTCTCGCTAAGTTGCCTGGGCTGGTCTTGAACCCCGGGGCTCGGGTGAGCCTCTCACCTCAGCCTCCCAAGGTGCTGGGATGACAGGCTGAGCCACAGTGCCCGGCCAGCTCCCACTACTAAGTGAGAACGTGAGGCATTTGGTTTTCTGTCCCATGTTAGTTCACTTATGATCCTGTTCTTTAATTCCATTTGAGTTGTTTTGATCTTGCTTGCTGACCCAAGTGATACATTTTCACGAAGTTATTTTCTGAAGAAATATACATTTTTAAATAAGAGGAAATCCTATGAAAAAAATGTTGTGCATTCATTTCCCCTTTTGCCAACAAATATATTTTGAGCTCCTACTAAATGCCAGCAGACAGATAATTTGAAAGGCAAAATTTAATCAATAACCACAGGAATCACTCATGAAATGACAAGTGATATGAGGATAACATAAGGGCATTTGGATAACGGGGGCTGTGAATGGGTCCCTGCATTTTCTTAGCTGACTGATGAAAACTTTTCTGATGAGGTAAAGTTTAAAACGATGTCCATATGACAAGAAAGAGTAAGATCAGGACAAGATAAGTCATGTCAACATTTGAAAACAGAAACGTGTGGTGTGTTCAGAAACAAGAGCCAAGTATGGCTGAAACACGGAGCAGTAGGGACCACCTGGGAAGGTCACAGAGCCTGTCCACGGGAGGCCGGGAAACTCACAAGAGGAACAAATGCCTTCCAGAGGCATGGGAAGTCACTTGGGAGGTTTAGGAAAAGAAGCCATTTGTATTGATAAGCATTTTAAAATTTTAGCTTACCTTTGTAGAGAATGGATGACTGGCAAGCATGTCTACAGTGCTCTGATTCACAAAGTCAGCAAGTGGCCTTGAGGCTTTGCAAATGTGTCCGGTTTCCTTGGGATTGGCTTTGACCCCTACCTTTTGTGTGAGGAGAGTTGCTGTGAAAAGGCTGAAAATAGGTATATGGCACATAGCTGCTCTTAACCACAAACAGAACTTTGTGCCAGCGTGTCGTGGACACTGTCCTGTGATATACTGCCCTGTTAAGGTAGCTACAGCCTGCCATAAAGAATGCAGGCACGAGACTGCACGGCCTTGTTTGGGCTCTGTCTTTTTGTAGAAACTGGCTGGAGACCGTATAGGTCTTGTTTTTATTTCATTGTAAATGTATAATAATAACGGAGCCAGAGGACTGAATGGTTCAATCTGTGAAATTCTGAAACATGGTAAACATGCAGTAAAGATCATATTTTCTATATGGAGATTTTTTTCTTTTAACCTAAGTATTCGGTATTGTATTTATCCACCTCAAACTTTATTTGATTCATTTCATTATAATGTTTCACACCTATTCAGAGTCTTATAAAGAGCTATCACACAGAAGAAAGAGTGATTTCTCTCTCTGCTGCAGAGAACAGGATTGGACAGAAGAATAGAGTAAGGATTCGACTCAATGCAAGAAAAATCTTTAGGCCATTAGACCCATCCAAGAAAACAACTGAAATGCCTTATGAAATAATGGTCTTTCAGTTGTTATATATATCGAAGGATAAGCTGAGGGAACCATCAATGGAGAATAATTAGTAGTAACGTTATTATTAGTAATGATGACTTGGATCTCTAAAACTCTTTGCAAATGGTCTTTGATATCATCTTATCAGAAATTTTCATTAAACATCGTAAACATGAGAGAATTGTTAGATCCTATTGTCTGTTCTTAGTGCTTACTGTATTTTATGGAGCTTTAGTTCTTGTTCCTTTATCTTTTTTATAATGGTGCTATTAATTTATAAGCACTTATTTAAAAATAATGTTTCTGCCCAAACATGCTCTGAAGAGCTTGCTGTGTTTTTCTTAAAATTACCTATTAATATTAAATAAGAATCTGGAATTCAGAGCCAATATTCCTGACTCGCCGCAGATGGGCTGCATTTCTCCTCGGGGCTCCGATTTCCAATGACACCAGAATGTATTTTCCAAAAATGGCCACATGGACGTTTCCCATCTCACCTGCTGGCCAGGATCTTGCCGTGTCTCCCTCAGTCGGGTTGGCTCTGCCGCTTCCCTTTGACCGTGGAGGGGCCTTTGTGAGTGACTCACCGACAAAATGTGGCACGAATGGCATCGTGGGACTTCCAGGCTTGGTTAGAAAGAGCCGTGCAGCCTCTGCCCATTTCTCTTCAGGATGTAACTTTCCAGTTCTGAGCAGCTATGAGAACCTCCACCTCCTTGAAGACTCATGATAGGAGAACATAGAGATGCCCAGAGGACGCCGAGAGAGAGACACTTGAGAAGCTCAGCCGGCTTGGCACTGTTTTCTCCCCCCACCGACGTGTGAGAGCGAAAAGCATACAGGCGATCCCAGCTTCCATCATCATCCCACTGCTACCATCTGAGAACCCCAGTTAGAACCAACTAGATGATCCCAGTCAACTCCTAGAGCAGGAACAATCACAAAATAAGCATTGCTGTTTAAAGCCACCAAGTTGGGGATGCTTTGTTACGAACCAAGAGATGCTCAGAATACTTACTTCTTTGCAGTGGAAATTAATCAGTTTTAGCATTAAAACTAATACCCGATTTTAAAAATAAGGTTTTGGGCATAACCCAATTCCCCGAACGTGTAAAAGAAAACCCAGTCTAACTGAAGCCTCATTCTCCTTGGGATACCACAAAGTACAGACCGCCAGGCACTGGACCCCATCTGTAACACCCTTGCAAATGCTCATATTCTGGAATTATTTGTAAAGGACTTAAATAAAATAGAAGGATGGACTTTGCCAGGCATCTGATTATATTTGAGTAACTTTTAAGAGACCAATCTTTCCATCTATAACAACTATAAAATCTGGATAAAAGACAAAAGGAAAAATTTAGAAAAAATTAACAGTATAAGGCACCAGAGAGAAACCAAGGCAGCCAGAGAATCATAAAACAACATGCTGGAAATAAAGAAAAAAAGTACCTCAAGAAGTGAGGCAAGGCAGAAGGCTTTGGGAAGGTCTCCTTAACCTGCTGAAATAAAATAACTATATTATTATCGCACAATGTTATCATCGGGAAGAACCGAGCAAAATATCCAGGGGATCTCTCTGTCATATTTTTTACAAGTGTCTGTAAATCTGCAATTATCTTAAAATAAAAATTTAATTAAAAATCATTAAATACCAGTACATTTGACACGTTCCCGACATACTTATCAAGGGAAAAACCACTACATATCAGTTTCAAAAATTGAAAACAACATATCTCTACATATCTCACAGATTGCAAAGAAATAAGCAGACCTGAGGGAAGACTTCATTGTAATACGTTTGAAAATTTAGATTAAAACACAACTTTCTGAAGCTCACATAAGAAGAAAGAGCAAAGTGAAGAGAATTGCTGAATTGCAAAGGAAAACAATTCGTCAAAAAACCCGGGGGTCTAAAAGTCTTCAAGGTTGCATTCTACCAAACGTTTAAGGAAAAGATAACACCAATCTTAAACATACCCTTCCAGAGAATAGAAAAGTAAGAAACACTTGCCAATTTATTTTATGGGTCAGGCATGATCTTAATACAAAGCCTGACAAAAACCATGCAACACAGAAAAAATAAATTATAGACCAACATCTCTCATGAACATGCACTCAAAAAAATCTAAGCAACATATTAGAAAATTAAACCCAGAAATATAGAAAAACAGAACTATATTATGATCACATTGAGTTTATTTCAGGAATGAAATGTTGGTTTAACATTTGGAAATAAAACACAAATTAACAGGAAAAAATATAAAAACCATATGCAGTTTCCAATCGATGCATAAAAACCATCAAAAACATCAAATGACGTAGACTAAATTTAATAAAAGTCATTTCTTACCTCTATAGTAAAAACAGTAAAGTATTATAAAAGAAAAATTTTTTTAAAGATCTAAATAGATGAAAATATATACCAGGCACATACATTGGAAGATTTATTATTTGAAAGATGCTAGTTCTCCCCAGATTGATTTATGGAATCAATACAACTATAATTATAAACCCCAGATGGCTCTTTCTGTGGCATTTAGGAAGTCAATTTTTAAAATATATATAAATCCAAAGGTTCAAAAGTATCAAAGAAAATCTAAAAGAAGAGAACGTGTTGAAAGTCGTGTACCAACTGCTCTAAAAACCAAACAGCAGCAACCAAACACGAATTAAAAATTGCAATTTTAGCACAGGGCTAAAGAAATGAAAAGTAATAAAATACCCAGAAATGGACCCAAACATTGTCATTGATTTATAGGAAGTTCCCCAGTCAGAGTAGTGGGGAAAAGGGGGTCTTTTTGATCAATGGCTCAAGATTGATTGTACACACTTATGAAAAAATTAGCTTGACACTTTTTTCACACCAAAGGCCAAAATGTATTCCAGGTGGACCTTAGACCTGACATAATTACAAAGCTTCTAAAAGGAAAACATCTTCATGGTGTTGGATTAAGCAAAGATTTCGCAAGAGCGCGCGCGCGCACACACACACACACACACACACACTTACAATCGCTAGCCACTGAACGAAAGATTGATGAATTAGATTTAACTACAGTTAGCAAGTTTTACTCATGAAAGGCCTCAGCAGCACTCGATGCAAACTGAGGGGGGGGAGGTGTTTTCAAGAATATAGCTGGCAACCAACCCGCATCCAGAATGTGGAAATAACCCTGCGAATCATGGGGACCAACGCAGCTGCTTAAGTGCGACGTGTGTCCGGGGCCTCCGGCGGGCAGGTCACGACACGAGGGAGCTGCCCCGTGGCCGGGGGTCGAGAGAGCAGGTGTCGGACACACGGGACAGGGCGGTTCGCTGTGAGTCGCGCCCCGGCCGGCCGGACGCCGCCGAGGCCCG
>NW_007246877.1:91857-97649 GCF_000164805.1 Carlito syrichta
GGCGCCTGGGCCCCGGGCCGGGCAGGGGGGAGGCGGCCCACGGAGCGGGCGGCAGCCGCGCGCGGCCATCGGCTGGAGACCGGCCGCCTCACGGGCGCTGGTCTGCGCAGGCCGGGACCGGGGCGGGTCACAGTCGCGCCAGGGCGCAGGGGCGGGGCAGGGGCGGGCCCGGTGAGGGAAGAGCCGCTGATGTCCTCAGAGAGGCTTCCCTGCAGCCCCTCTGGTGCCTGGCTCTGGCGAGTCGCGCCCCGGGCCATCTTCCTCCCAGGCTGTTCTAAAAGTTTGGGGAGGGCGCTCGGTGCTCTCTCCACCCTACCAGCCCCGGGCAGTGGGCCAGAGTTGTTTTAAGTCTCAGCTGAAGGTTCTGGCTCTCTGCGTGCACGTACGTGCCAAAGAGAAGTCTAGTAACTTATCGCGTGGAGGTGCCCGAGGGAGGTTCGGAGGCAGGAACTCTGGGGGAGCTGAGGGGGCAAGGCCAATCGCCTTCCCGCTGACTGAGGCCCTTTCAGAGCTGCTATGGGTATTGGGCTGACGGAACCTTTTTCTCCCTCCAGGTTGATCAACTGAACCGTCTTGAAGACCAGGCTAGCTCATTGCAACTTGTAAATTAACTGTGTCACTGACCAACTGCAATTATCACTCTGTGCTTCAAATTTATCTTCTGTAAAATGGATGACCCGTGTCTGGCATAACTCATTAACAGACCTTTAAATTCAAGAAGGGTTTAGGGCGCAATTTCTGGTTCCCAGGATGTAAAGACACGACTCACAGGGCAGAGCACCAACGTGCACTCTGGAATGGACACCGTGGTGCGCCACCTGCCTTCCCACCAGCCTCCTGTCTCTTCAGGACAGAAGCACGCATCCTCCGGGTGATAGCCCACAGCCGAATCCTTCCTCCCTGCTGCTGTCCTGTGTGGAACATGGGCGCCGTGCCCGGGAGCACCCGTGTCCAGAGACGGGTGGACAGAGGGACGTGGTGGCCCAGACCCCCAGCAGCAGCTCAAGACAGTCCTGCAGGGCTGATCCGACTCGCCTCCCTGGGACTGGCTGCAGCCCTCCAGAGGTGGTGCTGCAGCCGGACTCCTTGCTGCCCGGTCCTGCTTTCTTCACGTCCTGGGACCTGTTGATCCCTAGAGAAGGTCCCAAGAAAACGCCCCTTTGCAAACTTCCACATCAGTGACTGTTTCTCAGGGAACCAGGCCTATCGTGATGAACCAGGAAAAACGTGTTCTGGAAACTCACAGAAGAAGAAAGTAAAATGCTGTTGGGACAGGAAGAGCTTGCAGAACGCAGGACTGATGTCTGATGGTCGGTTTCGTGGCCAGGTGGGGTTTGCGACTGAAAGAAGGTGTGCAAGAGGAAACCGAGGAAGAGATATTTTTGTTGCTATGTTAGGAAAGAAGAGACTCCTTGAAAACTCAGAGACAAGAAAGTGTGTCTGAAAGGTAAGGCTTGGGCAGCCTGGCTGTTGTCCAGAGACCATTCACGGGACCCTGACAGATCAGAGTAGGGAGGATGAGTGTCTGTTAGAGGAAGTCTGAAACCCAGCCTTCAGGTAATAACATGCCAAGTCAGAGAGGAGAAGGAAAAGGCATCGAAGATTTACTTATTTAGTAGAGGAGTCGTATGACATGGGCTAGGCTTTCAAACTAAATTAAAATCAAAACAGCTGGTCGTGGTGGCTCCTGCCTATAATCCCTAAACTTTGGGGGTGGAGGCAAGAGGATTGCCTGAGCCCAGGTGTTCGAGACCAGCCTGGGCAACTTGGCGAGACCTCATTTCCACAATCAATCAAAAAATTAGCCAGGCTTGGTGGTACATGCCTGCAGCTCCAGCTACTTGGAAGGCCGAGGTGGAAGGATTGCCTGAGTCCAGAAGGTTGATGCTGTGGTGAGCCATGATCACACAATTGCCCTCCAGCATGGGTGACAGAATGAGTTATTTATTTTATTTAAAATAAATAAAAACACAAATGAGTTCATCCTAACTCAACAAGATAGATAGACTCAATGGACACACTTTCCAGCGACCACTTGAGAGGGGCAGAAAAGATGTCACTGATGACTTTAGTTCACGTCACAGCTAGGGTCAGTTTTAGAATTCTCTGTGTAACACCACATTGTTCTCTGAGATTCTGTGGGTGCTGAATCCACAGAATACCTTTTTTTTCCTACCAAGGAAAAATATCTTCTCTAGTCAAAAACCATTTGCATCTCTTGCTGTTTGGTTTTGAGTTGGAACCAAGGGCCCTTAGAGCTTTTCTTGCATGGAAGTTAGCTCATTTTGGCAAAACACTGCCACGTTCAGGCAATGAATGGCTCAAGCCTAATCCATGAAAAGATTCCTGTTTTTCCACTCTGTCAGGTATCCTTAGCCGGGTGTCAGGAAAAACTTCACTGGCAAGCAGCATGTCGACACATCACCAAGGCTACTTTTGGGATCCCCACAGACTGCAAGCAATGGCTCAGCCCACCAGGGTGGAGCAAAGACACACTCCCTTCCCCAGCTCTGCTCCTTCTCATCCCTCACGGATCATCCAGGGCAGACCTATGCAGCGACATCCCAGGTTGAGAAGGGATCTGAAGGCATCCTGTCTCCCCAGCCCCCTAAATTCCTGTTTTATGTGTAAGGGACTAAAAGCAATGGGACGTGTGATGAAGTGACATCGCTAATCTTTTTTAAAATTGTATTGTAAAAATGTGGGGTGCGATTCAGGGTTAGGCACACTAGCATCATTCTTCTTACACCTGGAAACAACGATACAGAAATTCATGTGGAAACATAAATGACCATGAATGGCCAAAACAATTCTGAGCAAAAGAAACACAGTGGGAAGTATCACACTTCTAGACTTTAAACTTCATTATAAGGCTACAATCATCAAAACAGCCTGGTATTGGTACAAGAACAGGCATATAGCCCAGTGGAACAGGATAGAGATTCCAGAAGCAAAACCTGAATTTCTCATCCAATTCATCTTCGACACATCCTCCATCAGCAACCACTGGGGAGAGGAGAAGCAATTCAGTAAATGGTGCTGGGAAAACTGACTGACCACATGCAAAAGATTAAAACAGGACCCTTACCTATCACCATACACAAAAATCAACTCCAAATGGATCAAAGACCTAAATGTAAAACCTCAAACTCTAAGAACCTTAGAAAATGCTGGAGACACCCTGATGGAAATTGGAACTGGCAACCAATTCCTGATCAAAACCCCAAATACCCAAGCCATAAGAGATGAGATAGACAAGTGGGACCTCACCAAACTGAAACGCTTCTGCAAAACCAAAGAAACATCAAGAGAATGGGGGAGACAGCCTACAGAATGGGAAATGTTTCTCATCTATTTTTGGCAAGGTTTCCTGACATGGATGAGGAGGTTCTGGGTTTAGTGTCTGTGCTTGGATTTCTGTTAGAGATCTTTCGCTCTCTATTTTATTTCACATTTCTCACATCATTTCTACTCCAGGAGGAAAGATGGTTTGGGGGGCACATACACCTCATGAGTCTCTACAAGCAAATTGGGAAGATTGTTTACACTAACTTGCTATTCAGATTGTGTCCCTATCTCTTATCTTTCTTATAGAAATAGGTGGGACATGGAACTCCAAATCAGAAGGCTTATGCTAGACCCTGGCTCTATCAGTCTCTGTCTGGAGCATCTCTAATGAATGTGACTCTGGCAAGCCCACTGCCCACCTTGCGTCTGGCACCCATAACTGAGCATGGGAAGCCGTGGCAAGTTTTGGACGAGATGGCAACAGTGCTCTGCGGATTTCAGAAATGTAGTAGGCATGGGAAGCGTAGTCATGATTTCACAATTCGCGTCAGACTGCTCTGCCCAGAACTTTACAGCCTTGGACCTCTCTCAATAGTGTCTCGGCAAATCTGCAATGCATAGAGAGGAAGGGAGACTCGTCTTTCATGACTCATTGACTGCTGGCCCTTATGTGGCTGCCTGGCAGATAAACAGTGGTTTATCTGGTGAGGTAATTATGTCTTTAGTCGATGGCCAAAACCCAAAGCAAATATCTTCACGGCCTTTCTGAGATTAATTCTTGTAAGAGGCTGGTGTTGGTGCCAGAGGGATGCCTTTCTATTCAGAAGGGAAGAGAGGGAGCTTCCAGTTGGCCTCCGAGCCTCACCATCTTCCAAATACCACATTGAGGGTTACTTTTCTCCTTCATGGAGCAAACCTCGCCCAGCTTTAAGAGATCGGCCTGTCCTCAGGGAAGAGAAGCTGGGAAGGTGTGCACAGCTCTATGATTTGTGTCTTCCTACTGTCCATCTTTGTGTCTTTGGGACCCATTTTTGTCAGTTTGTTAGGTTGTGGCCAACTGAACTTCTTTATTTTTCTTAGGTCAGTATGGGAAGAGAGGATAATTATAGAAATTGAAAGTTAGCCGGGCTCAGTGGCTCACCCTGTAATCTTGCGCCTTTGGGAAGCTGAGGTGAGTGGATTGCCTGAGCCCGCAGCTGGCGAGACCTCATCTCTACAATAAATCAAAAAGTCAGCTGGGTGTGATAACGCGCGCCTGTAATTCCAGCTACTCGGAAGGCGGAGGCGGAAGGATCGCTGGAGCCCAGCAGGTCGAGGCTGCGGTGGCCGGAAGCGGCCACTGCACTCCAGTCTGGGCGACGGAGTGACCTCAAACTCAAAAAAAAAAAAAAGAAAAGAAAGCTGAAGAGCACTACGGATGTTAACATATCGACTTTAATCTCCAGCATGTCATCTTCCATCTGGATCTATCACTGCTTCATAGGTCCTGGTCATCCCCTGCTAGGCAAAAAAAAAAAAAAAAAAAAAGCCCCAGAGCAAGAGAACATGGTCCTGAAGATTTACACACCTCAGTGTTTCCTTTTTTCCCTTCTGCAGCCTGTGAACAGCTTAGTATCCAGAAGACTGAGGGCACAGACACTGCCCCTTTGGGAGACTGAGACACCTGTCAAGCCAAAGTGATGTGGTCTCCAGAACAAAGACGATAACCTCACACCAGCCCCGTTTACTCCAAGCAATGCCCCACGGAACAAGGGATTAGTTGTTCTTAGACAAAGAGACAAAGAGACATCAGGAACCAGTGAGAGGAAATCTAGCATGGATGATTTGGTATCAAATACAGTCTTTCCATGTCTTCTGAATATTCAAATAGTTTTCTTTGAATATTCAGAAGAAAACTGAATATTCTGAATATTCAAATAGTTTTCTTTCTGTGACCAGTGTGAACTCTCCAATGTGGCCAGTTAGGTAAAATATGCCCGTTTTGCTCATGAGGAGTGTGAGCTCATTGGATTCTAGACACTTTCTCTTAGACAACAATCTCTCCATTTTCAGAGCTGCTTACCCTTAGAAAGCATTCCGGGCTCGGTGGCTCAGCCTGTAATCCCACGCCTTTGGGAGGCTGAGGTGAGTGGATTGCCTGAGCCCGCGGGTTCGAGACCCGCCTGGGCAGCAAGACCTTATCTCTACAATAAATCAAAAAGTCAGCCGGGCATGGTAGCGCATGCCTGTAATTCTGGCTACTCGGAAGGCTGAGGCGGAAGGATCGCCGGAGCCCAGCAGGTCGAGGCTGCGGTGGCCGGGAGCGGCCACTGCACTCCAGTCTGGGCGACCGCGTGAGACTCCAACTCAAAACAAAAAAAAAAGAAAGAAATTCAAACAAAATAGCGCCGGGCTCGGTGGCTCAGCCTGTAATCCTGCGCCTTTGGGAGGCTGAGGACATATATCGCACATTCAGAAGATCCAATCAGCAAAAAATGTAAGCATTTTTTTTTTTTTTTTGAGTT
>NW_007246877.1:97669-110942 GCF_000164805.1 Carlito syrichta
CAAAAAAAAAAAAAAAAAAAAGAAAGCATTCCTCACTCACTTTGAGAACTCAACAGAAAACCAAAATACCTCCATCCTAATGGAAAAAAAATCCATAGGCATAGAAGAAGCAACCTTTTTTTTTGAGTTGGAGTCTCACTCTGTCGCCCAGGCTAGAGTGCAGTGGCACTCTCATGGCCACCCCAGCATCGATCTGCTGGGCTCCGGAGATCCTTCCACCTCAGCCATCCAAGTAGCCAGTGCTACAGATTCATTATAGAGACGAGGTCTCACAAAGTTGCCTGGACTGATCTCACACCTGCGGGCTCAGGCAATCCACTCGCCTTGGCCTCCCAAAGTGCTGGGATTATAAGCTGAGCCACGGTGCCCGGCCCCTTTTAGACTTTAAAGGTAACAGATGTGCACTCAGGAAGACCACCGGACCACTTTATGGGTGGTATGGGACGCTCCTCTGCCCTGGGTCAATGTGATCTAGCAGATCTGGTATTACAAAGGTGTCTGTGCCAAATAAGGATGCTGCGAGAGTTCTCTAGAAAGCCCTACTAAGAAAGTCACAGTACAGCTCTGTCGTTCAGAGCAAAGCCATGCTCCTTGTCAGAGGACCCTCGGCAACGCGAGTCCTGATGTGTCGGCAGAGACCGAGCACCTGACCATGGACTATCGAACGACTCTGCGACCTCGGTGGCCCTCATGACCCAGGTACTAGTGGAATGGAACTGTCTCCATTTCTAGATCAACTTCCTCTTACTCATCCCTCACTCACTTTGAGAACTCTCCAAAGAACAGAATGCTTCCATCCTAATGACAGGAAAACAAAAATCCCAAAGCATAAGAGAAACATGACTGTATGCATTGTATTACACCCAACCCTTCATAATCTCTGCCCAGTGAGAGGTGGACCTAGCAGGCAAATCCAACATGCCACAGAAGTAAGGCACTTGAGTAGACTTGAATGGGGGTGAAAGGTGTTCATAAACACGTAAGCAGAGGACTCCACATCACCTCTGCCACCCCATTACGGCCACGATCAAATGCCCGCCCAGCCAGCGACCCAGACTCAGCCCATTCCTCAGAGGGAGCAGCTGACCACGTGGTGGCTTTGGCGTGGGCAGCCATTTTTCTTCAGATGGTTCAATCCCTCCCCCATATATGGGTTCTTCCGACACAACGCCTCCTTGCTAGTACGCTCCCCCACGAAATGTGGCCCTGGGCCGAGGTACACGTTGACGGACAGAGAGGTTCAACAATGGCTCAGACCACCTACCCCACCACACAGAGCCCACAGGACTGATAGAGTCATCAAGCCGTTTATTCGTGGTTCAGCTGAGATCCCGGGAGGGACAGTCTGCTGGCTTGCAGCACCTTCTTCTACGCGCCAAGTGCCGCTGGAGACAGAGGCCTCTGGGAGACAGCAGCGAGGTGAGACACTGAAGGGGGTTCTGTGTCTGATTGGACTCACAACTTTCCTTTTCTGGAAGGAGTGAAGGTGTCTTCGTTCTCTCAGGAAAGACACCCGTGATGTGGTGTAGTAACCAGACATTCCGGAGAGCTTGGCTGTGGTGCCCGGGAAGGCGATGACTCCGTTGAACACAAGCCTCGACTCCCCCAGATGCCCTGACCACCTCGCTCTCCCAAGGCACCGTCACCCTCCCTCCCCGCATCACACCACCGCCCCTCCTTCCTGCAGCCCACTCTTAAGCCTCAGGCCATGTGCCGTCTTCTCTGGACTTGTCATACTAGGGAATATCGATCTGCCTTACTGTGTGGCCATGGAGGGGTCAGATGATGTGACTTGGATGTTTAAAGAGTAAGTTCTCCATGGATACTTCTGACCAGCCTGGAGCAAGAGATGTGTGGCAGCCTGGAAGACGCGCCCCTCCTCCGTTTCCCTGGACCACCCTAAGATGCAGTCTTCCACGTTGCCCCTCCCGATGCGTGAAAGCCCTCCGCGTCAGCATCCAGTGGTTTCTCTCCGAGGCTTGCAGTAAAGAAGTAGCCGGCAGGGTAACTCAGAGGACTGCTTCTCCTCCTTTCTTGCTTCCCTTCCGTGTATCTGGGCACTTGATTGGGTTTGTGCCCTGCCTCCACATGCCTTGTTGTGTTTTGATCCTTTCTCGGAGCTTTGCTTTGAGAGAACCCGGGTGACAGCATAACTTGGTCCCTCCTAGTCCGTGGTACTTCACACAGTAATGGGAGTATTGTACGCCCCAGTAAGCTTGGAAGTACAAAGTTATGTTGAATGTTTGAAGTAAAGTAAGTCCACTGTTTACTAAGAGGGCTGGCGTTTGCAATTTGGTTCTTAATGTGAGATGAAAGGCTGGCATTGGAAATGGGAGAGGAAGAACTTAGAGCAAGTTCCCTCTCCTGTACTTTGAAACAATAGTCTCCAAACCAGGTCCATTTCAAGGATTCATCTGGATGGAAATGAGTAGCTAGGGGTTTGTGTCCCCAGCTCCTCTCTGGGGAAAAAAATATACACTCAACGAAGTGACTGACTCCCCTGCAAAACTCCCTCAAAAAATTATTTTCCAGTCCTGAAAAATCTCCTAGTCACTTCTCCTCTTAATTTAGTGTGATGTAATTCAGGTTCCAGAGTCTTTTTTATTTAAAAAGAAAAGGTTTTATAAACACACACACCCCTTCCAGCTCCCTTAATGCAAGATCCTGTGTCGTTTTTCATGTACAAGTCAATTTTCCCTCTAATTAAGAGGCAGAGAGAGAGCCAGCTTGAGGCTAGATTGTGCTCAGCCCACTGCAAAGGGTGTGTCTGAGAAAGAATCCGACAGATACACCCGCCCGGCTGGACAGAGACTTGTTATTTCCTGCCCAATTTCCTCCTCTTATAGAGAGCCGTATGGGTGGCTTGCCAAAACAAGGACACGGTATGTGATCGCTGTTTTCCGAGGTGATCTTTATCATGAAAGTGGCACAAATGAACTCTTTAGAATCAGGGTGAAATATGTCCTTGTGTTCCAGACACATCACTGAAATAGCTCTACATTTTTTCCACTATGATAAGCTCTGTGGAAAACCGTCATGGATGTCATCAGCCCTTTGGTTTTATCTCATGCAATGTGAAAATTTCTTCTCATGGTACGTGGTCTTCACGTGGTACGATTGTCACACTGGTGACAATCTAGAACACAAATGTGTGGCACTTCCCTGACTTGTGGCTAATAGGTTGGGTCATGTTAACTTCAGCTAATCTATAAAACAATTGGCAAGTCTTTTTCAGCTTATCTCTGATTTGTTCCATTTCAATAGTGAGAACTTCTGCCTCAGTCCACAAGACATTTAGAATCATAAAACATGACTTCTGTCTCAGATTTTCTACAAACTTGTCACAGTTCACTAAAAGGCTATGCTAACCAGAGATGTACAACTCAAAGGGAGGTCAACAGACTGGCCACATCCACGTTACCTGGGCTCTTGTTAGAACCGTAAATCTCAGCATCTAACCTGGATCTGCTAAGATAGAACCTGTAATTTACCAAGACCCTTAGAACTTACCCTGGAGGGCTGGCCCTGAGGAGACCTTCCCGGTCCGACATCAAGCTCCAGCTCAAGCCACCCCTTTCTCGACCGGAAGATGAACTCACAGAGCCACCTCCCGGATTGCCATGCTGTAGTATCACGACTACAAGAGCTGCTTGTCGGTAAGGAGGTTGGAGCTTCCAGCTGCGGGGGTCAACGAGGGGACTGGTTCAACACTGCTGATGATTCTAATGACCTTGGCTTCCTTTTTTTTTTTCTGTTTCATGGAGGGTAGGGGGAAGTGGAGAGAGAGAGAGAGAGGGAGAGAGAGCCTTGACTTCCACAGCTGACTGGATAACCCCACAGCTGGAAAAACTGTCAGCATGGTAGCCACATTCCATCCTTCCTAGGTGTACTATATCTGTTTGGTTGTGTCTGCAGAAGCTTTCCTTGCAGAGTATCTAAAGGCAACCTCATAAGTAAATGAAGCCTGTTCACCAAACGACACCAGTATTACCTTCCACAAGTCATGATTCATCAACATTTTGCAATATGTAGCATTGGCCTTGATAGGAGTTGGGAAAAGTAGATCTTTCTCGGCTCTCAATGTTAAAACCTTCTCAAATTGCCTCCAGAAAAAACCAGAAATGTTGGTTGAAAGACAACTCAGGCGTCCATGTTGGCTTTTTTGTCTGTTTAAAGATTTTTGCTGAGTCACTCTGTTCAAATCCAGCATCCTAGTTTTCTTTTCCCAGCATGCATCAGGCAAGATTGGATTGCTAAAAGTTCATCTTGGAAAAAACGGAATGGAACCTATTCAGTTTGGAATTAAGGCTCAGTAGACAGATTTTAGTACAGAGGCACATTCCAAGCTTCGAATACAATCCCTTCAGATTTTGAGACTGTACCTGCCCAGACATCACTGACTTCCCAAGCGATACTTTCCAGCTAAAACACAAATGCTCACCCCCACCAGGCACTGACGGGCCAGCCCCTGTGCTTCCCCAGCCTGGGCTCTCGGCACAGGCTGCATCATGCCCTGTGCTTTGATGAGCTCCACGAGAAGCCAGCTGCAGGGACCCCTCCCACTCTGAAGCCAAGCAAGGTCTGTCCGTTTCTATGATCAATGGAGTTAATGGAATATCACGGACACAGCCCAAGACGGGTTTCCAGGACCGATTATTGAATCTCCACGACTCTGCTTCCTTGGAATATCCACCCTTGGAGCCCTGAGACCGCCATGCTGAAATGTGAGGAGGTGTCCGGAGAGGGAGAGGTGCCCCACAAGTCCCAGCTGTTCCGGCCAGTCGAACCCAGGCACCAGACCTGTGGGAAAGTCTCCGTGTGACCCCAGCCCCAGCTGCAACTCACTGCAGCCACATGGGACATGTGGGAAACACTGAATGGGAAGTACCCCAACCCCTCCACACCCAGAGCCACCGGAGATTAGATGGTGCTGTTGCTTTAAGCCACGGAGTATTGGGTTGGAAAGCTGGAGAAGAGATTGACCAAAAGAAGGGGTAGATTGGGAAGGCAAGGTAACCAAAAGGAAGGGCAGAAGGGAGGACAGAGGGAGGGAGGGGGAAGGAGGGAAGGAGGGAGGAAACGGGAGGGAGAGAGAGAACAAGAAAGGAAAACAGAGAAGAGGGAAAGAAAGAAAAGAAAGGGAGGGGAAAAAAGGAGCAAAGAGAAAGAGAAACAGAGAAGAGCCCCTGCCTGGCCCAACTCCTTGCAACCTCCCCCCTCCCCACAGCAGCTGCTGTTTCTCCTGGAAGTTCTTTCTAGGCCCAGTCCTCCCACTCAGCCCTAGCCCGCCCAGCCCAGGTGCAAGGCTCGCCTGACTCCAGAGCCACCGTGGCAGAGAGCTGGGCTGGCTCTGTGAGTTGCCCCCCCATGGCGAGTCTCCCGGGTGAGCATAGACTATCTTGCGTCCAGTCTGCCCCACGGGAGTCATTCTGCCAGAGCTTCGTTCCCAGGAGATTCGGGGAGCATCCCCGACTTCGCGGCTCTGATGATCGGACGCTGGCTTGTCCCTGCTGGGGAGAAGCGTTTGAATCTGGACCTAATCTAAAATCGCTTTCTCTCTTCTCTCTTTCATTCTTTTTCTCTCCCTCCCTCCCTCCTCCTTATATTGTGCAGTTTATTCAACTTCTGCGCAGAAGACTCCTTATCCGCAGGTGGGAGTCGTGATCCCAGAGTCACAGCCTTTTTTGAGGAAGCACACAAAACCACACGGCGCAGGCATTACCTGGCACACCTAAATGGCAGGTTTAAGGGATCCCGCTGACCGTGCTGGGGGTTGGCCCCTGCTTCCCTCTCCTGCACCCCTTCCTATGGCACCTTCACCCCTCAACACTGGTCTCTGGTCTACTTTTAAGCCAAAAGGCTGTTGGGGTTTATGCCCATTCCTTTACGCAGGAGGACAATCTAAGAGAAGTACCTCTTAGACAGAGGCTTGAATTAAATCTTATACCCAGTAAAAACTGAGGATTTTGCCTTAAACATCTCAGATTTTTTTTTTAAAGAGATAGGTTCTCGCTAAGCTGCCCAGGCTGGTCTTGAATTCCTGGCCTCAAACGATCCTCCCACCATGGCCTTCCAAAGTTCTGGGATTACGGGTATGAGCAGCTGTGCCCAGCCATACTCATTTTATATCAGTGCTAGTGGAATACAAGTAAATATAATTTAGAAAAGCTCAAGGGTCATTTTTTTCAAATCAAGAGAAAAGATAAAACTTGATTAAACTTTGTGAGTTGTTCGTCAGTTTACCTCCTGTGTTTGGCACAGCGTCTGGTATGTAGTCTCTTATAAGGCAGTTATTCCACAACACGTGTTTGAATTAATCAATGCATTAACAAATGCACAAAACGGACGCATGCCAATGAGAAAGAAACACTTTGTTCTAAGCCTTGACATGACCCTAAAAGCCCTAATTATTATTCAGAAAGTGTATGAGTCCCTAGGAATTCTTGTGAAGATAATCTTGTAGATACGCTTTTTATTTTAGAATAGTTTTTGACTTACTTAGAAGCTGCAAAGACAGTCTAGAGAGCTCCCATAAGCCCTGAACCCAGTTTTCTTTATTGTGATCACTTCTCATCACTGTGACACCTCTGTCACAACGAATGGTATTGATTCATTATTATTAGCTAATGTTAACACTTAATTTGTATCTCCTTGGTTTTCAGCTAATGTGTTCTAAGATCCTACCAATGGCTTCTTCTACAAAGTGACTCCCACTTCATTGGCCAATACGAGTGCTCAGCCATATTTGACTCCAGGGTGCCAAGGAGCTGCAGTTCTACAAAACTTGTAGACAGAAAATAAACTGTTGGTCAGCAGTGCTTGGTGATTACTAGTATCAACAGCAGTTCACATGGATGCTGCATCCGTGCAGTCCCCACAAGTATTCGAGAATGTTTATTGTCTACACTTTAACGTCAGGGATCAACCTAGCAGGGACTTTGGAAACGGAAGAACCCAGTAGCTTGTCCAGGCTGCACAGTGAGCAGATGACCAGCTGAACTCCACAGCCAAAGCCTTCGGTGGTAGTCTGCTAAAAATATTCTTCCCAGTGGAGCACACATGGCTCTTGCCTTTATCGGCTACTTTTTGCTCTCACTGAGTCTGCCAGAGAAAATCCAAGGGCCTAGAGCAGGGGCCAACAATGCTTCTGTCAGGAGCCAGAGAGGACATTTGTGAGGCTGTCCAGGCTGTGTGGATGCTGCTGGACGACTCGATTCAGCCATCGCAGGGAAAAAACAGTCAAACGACACTCAGAAATGAAAGGGCGTGTCTGTGTTCCAACAGCGTTTGACGAACAGAAGTAGGGAGGCTGACTTTGGAGCATGGCCACAGTCGGCCAGCCGTGGCTCTGGGACCTGGGGGCCCTGTGCACGTCTGGAACAGACCAACACGTCGCATGACATTGCACCGACACGCCACACCGGTGCTCTGCCCTACTCCGAGGCTGTCGAAGCATTCGCTCCCCGACCTTAGAGCTCTTGCTTTGCTAATGCTCTTCTAGTCCCCATGGACTATCCCCCGTTGCCCGTTCATCTCCCGTTAACATCACGCTTAGATCTCAGTCACCCTGGATTATCTATGGCCTGCCAGAATCATTCACCTGTCTCTTAATAAGGAAAGACCAAAGTCCACAATTAGCCACACAGGAACTCGGAGCAAGAGACACAGGACCAGCAGGCAGACACGAGAGTCTGTGCAGGGCTCGCACAGCACGTGCTGAAGATGACAGAAAGTCAGACCTCGCCGTCTCCTCACACTGATTGGTGCGTCCTCACCCAGAATGCCCTCCGTGCTTTTGCTGCTTTATCCCAGAGGGAGACTTCAAAGGAGCTAACTTTGAAAAAAGGTTCTCAGCCTTTCCTTGTATTTTTTGCGTGATTTTTCTTTTTTTTTTTTTAACTTTTAATTTTTTTAATTTTAAAGATATGGGGTACAGTTCAGGGTTAGGTATACAGATGTTCATTATGCAGCTCCCCTTGCTGATAAGGTGGGCCCCCCACCCAGCAGATTCCCACTACTGCGAATCTTTTTCTTACGGTTTCACGGCAATTGTTCAAGGTCTGCTTATGAGTGAGAACAGTGTTGCTCAGTTCCTTGTTTCTGATAGATCGCTCAGTATTATAGACTCTAAGTCTATCCAGGTTTTTGTGAGATTTTTCAGACCTGCAGATATAAGTTCTGTATGGCCCTTATCAGGCACAGCACATCAGCCACAGAGGGAAAAGCCAAGTGGGTGTGGTGGGGGATTTCCGAAAGGCATTCAGGGCCATATTTACACAAATCACTCTCCTCTCTTGTAAATCACCATAAAGGAGTTGGACAGAAATCCTGACTTCTTTTTTTTTACTGTGGAGATAGATTTATACAAAGCCTGTGAATAACAGCATGCATATATGCAAATACGTAACGTGTATGTTTATGTATTTCTTTTTTCTTGAATTGGAGTCTCACTCTGTTGCCCAGACTGGAGCGCAGTGGCCGCTCCCGGCCACCGCAGCCTCGACCTGCCGGGCTCTGGCGATCCTTTCGCCTCAGCCTTCCATGTACTGGAACTACGGGCGCGTGCTACCACGCCTGGCTAATTTTTGATTTATTGTAGAGATGAGGGCTCGCCAAGTTGCCCAGGCGGGTCTGGCACCCGCGGGCTCAGGCCATCCACTCACCTCAGCCTCCCAAGGCGCGGGATGACAGGCTGAGCCACCGAGTCCGGCTGTTTATGTCTTTCTTTGTCTATGAGGGCACACATATCTACACATGAGCCAACACTTGGAGTTTAGAGGAAGCCAGATTGGGGGGTGGAAAAGCTGAGACACTCCCAAGTCTCCCCATGGGGGGCGGGGGGCTGCACAGAACAAAGCACAGGTTCATAACGATGAACAAACACGTAGGTCCCCTCGTTATAAAGAGTGTCCTCGGCTCACACAGGCACCTCCTTAATTTGTGACAGTTGTTCAGATGCATGGAGCCACCTGAGAACTGCTTTAGATGAGTTGGGAGAACCCGCGTGAACACTGGCCTTCTGGCCTCGAGCTCTGTTCAGCTCCTCCCATGGCCTGGACTTTGCCCGGGCCTGGGATGGGCTTTGGCCAATAGGATCCGGCAGGAGTGATTTTGCACGACTGCTGGGGCTTTAGAGGCCTTGCGCCCTACGACTTGCATCCTTGGAACCTGAGACTCCCGTGGACGGAGCGGTCAGCTCCAGTCAGCCGACATCTGAGGGGTCGGCCCCAAGCAAGCAGCCAGCCAACAGCAGTCACCCATGTGACCCCAGTGACCCCCACAGAAGAACCAGCCCACCAAGTCCAAGCCACTGAATATGTGTCACGACAAAGAAAAATTGTGTCAAGCCACATATTGTGAATGGTGTGCTATGCAGCAATAGGAAACTAACAAATGGAGCTCATGTAAGTTTCAGAAGCACCTTCACGCGAATAACTGCCATAGAAAATATCCAGTCACCTCAAGACTCAGATAGTTTAACTACATATTGATAATGACATCTGAGCCAACATTTTGGTTGAACTCTCAAGAAAAACAATAGAAGACTACAGAGGATTTCATGATGAGATAAAAAGCACAGATTATGAAAGTGTTTTTCTAGTTTCTGAGACCAAGAACTGACAGCTGTTTAACTCTGAGCCCCAGATTGTTCTCTGTCTTTTCTCTTTCTGAAAGCCTTTATAAGTCTCTCTCTCTCTCTCTCTCGATTCTGTCTCTCTCTCTCTCTTAGTCTCTCTCCCTCTCTCTCTCTCTCTCTCTCTCACACACACACGCATACACACACACACACATACACACACACACAGACAGACACACACTCACACTGTTGGTCTGTTACATGTTAAAATTGGACTTTAAATAACGTTCTCTGGAGGGGTAACATGAAAGGCCAGGAGCCCAGCTAGGAAGCCATGGGCAGTGCTCAGACAGGAAGACCACCCCTGAGTTAGAGCTCAGTTTACCCACACGTCATGGCAGCTGTTTTCACTCTTGAGTGGCGGGCAGAATCTCAGCTGACACTCATGAGTCCCATCTGACAGTGCTTGCAGTTCTGTGCATTCCCCTCTCCTTGAGTGTTTGGGGTGGCGGGGAGGTGATTTGCTTCTTATCAATACAGCATGGCAAAGGGGGTGGAATGTCGCTCCCAGGATTGGGTTACCCTGTTTGAGTCCACCTCACCAACCATGGCTTCCAGATGCTCCTTCAAGTGGGGAGGCCTCTGTGAGTCAGGGCTGGTCCTCGGGAACAGAAAGCTGTCCGTGGAGGCCTTTTTATCCACAGTCTCCACCTGCAATGCCCTGCATGACTTACATGTCTTTGACCTTCCATAATGGTTTGGCAACTCGGGTTCAGTTTACAGAAATACCCCTCAGCAATAGATGTAAGCACCTCTGCTTCCAGTGTCAAAATCTCCTGGGCTCTGGACTCATGTTTCCAGGATTAGAGCTTCTCTGTCAACCAAAATGCCTTCTTCTGTTGCCACCAAGCTCATGCCAGTGACCACAGTCCCCTGAATGGGCGGACTGACTTTGACTCCAGAGTCTGTCGCCCTGAAGCTAAATACTGTTTCCAACGGCAGCAGAGCTGCCTGCAATTTCTGAAGTCTCTGCGAATTCAGGGAAGCAGCTTCCAGAGCAGAGCCTGTTGCGTGGACTTTTCTGCTCAACACCTGCTCAGGGAGCGTCTTTTTTGTGTCATCTTTGAAGACACCCTTCCACTCTCCAGCTTGGTCCGTTCTCTTCTCTGAGTGGCATCTCTTCAGCCTTCTGATCTATCTTCCTAGTTGTGAAATTCTTCTGAGTTTTTGAGGACATGCTGCACGACTATCACCGTGTAATACACTGCATGAAGAAGCAACACAACAGAAATATGGAGGGGGGAAGAAAAAGCCACACATTGAGAGCACATTCCTCAGAAGGCTGCCATTCTTCTGTCCCTGGACCATTCCAATGACTTCCTCTTGGCAATGACCTCGCCCTGAATACTTCTGCAGCACTGAGTCAAGGCACAATGAGTAATTCTATGGGCAGCCTAGTGTCTCTTTAGTTGTGGTCAGACAATGGGCATTTTACAAAATGAGGGTTAGAACCTTCTCCAGCATGCTGTGAGAATTCTGTATTTCCCAAGCACAACCGTAGGAGTTGAGCCTGGTTTCCTAAAAGTGTTGAACTGGATTCGAAGTGTGGAGTAAGGTTTTGTGAGATATCTGGAAGATTATGCAAAGTGGGAAAGAGTGTTCAGAGGCAGCAGGCGGTACCCATACTGAAAGAGGATGGATCTGGTCACAGAATTTAGGGTCAGGGCGGAGGCTGACGGGCAAAGGCGTCAGCCCTATTTGAATGTGACATTGCCCTTGCAAAAGAGTGGACAGGGTGAGGTTATAATTGACTGGAGGGAAATTCAGATACCTCAGAGAGCGCGATGAGCTGGATGCGAAGTAGTTCCCTCCTTAAGTTTCAGTTTTCCCACGCAGATTCTGTAGCATTCCGGAATGGTATGAGCTACTCTTTCATTCTCTAACTATTGTCTTTTCACAAGATAATACAAATGTCTATGTACTTACAACTCTCCTCCACTGAATTTTAAACAAAGATGAACGTGATGTTTTCTTTTGTCAGAAATAAAGAGCCAGGTAGGAATATAAAAAGAAAAAAAAAGGACGTAAGATATTAGACTTTAGAGTCAGGAAAGCTGCCCATAGTCAGCTCTTGATTCTCCACAGATCAGCTTGGCTCTTAGGAAGCCAATCCAGCTGTCAGCCTCTGTTTCTCATCTGAAAAACAGACTTGGTATCAGCTCTCCAGTCATCCTCAAAAATGGTTGCAAAAGCCCAAAGAGACACTGGACATAAGAGCACTCTGTAAAGTGTAAAACTATCCAACAGGGAGTTGTGGCTTCCAGGCTCTTCAGAAAAGTGACGCCATTATACATGCAGTGTTTTGAGAAAATTAGTATGCTGTGGGAAAGTAAATCCCCTAACTTCATAGATGGTCATGAAAATGCTATTTATACGTTGAAGTGTTGGAAATCAGCTAAACGCTCAAATACAGGGCACTGCTTATATACGTGTCCTTTCGGTCACAAATTAGACTGTTGTGTCGCCAAAAGAGTGGGATAGAAACATCTTAAATTGTGAGAATCAGTAATGCCATATAAATAAGTTACAAAATCGAGGTTTCGAGGCACGCACGTGCACACAGGTCCACACGCCTGACGAGATCATCATGGTAGAGACGCTCCGGAAACTTGGCCTCGTGTTCACTGAAGAGCCGCCACTTGCACATAGCAGAGCCCTCTTGTCCAGCACCACTGCGACGCCAGCCTCACGCCCACGTCCTCGCCCTGGGAGGCCGGGAAAGGCAGTGGCTGTCCTTCCAGCCTCCGTGTGGAATGAGGTTTTCTCAGAGTGAGAGAAGGAGGGGGGTGAGCATGTGTGAGCTCTCAGCGTTTTCTGCCACAAAAATGCAGCTATTGTGTAATGAACATTTTAAGGAAAGAAAATGAATCTGGTAGCAGAAAACAGCCCGGTGAGAGACTGGACCGGGCAGTGTGATCTCCGCTCCTCGTAGGGCCAGCTGCCCGTGTTCTCAGCTGACTCTAGGGCAGCGAGTGGAGGCACTGGAGGGACTTGAGACTCAGCCTCCACTGAGGCATGGCGCTTACAGCTGTGCATCCCCCTGACATGTGGAGTGGCATCCCTCCCCCCTCTGGAGTGTTCCGCTTCCATGAGCAAGGGACGACATTACTCTGCCCACGGACATTCAAATATTCGTTCAACATTTATTCGTTCAAAGGACTACCTGGGACAAGTCCTAAAAAGGCAAAGCTACTGTGTGTTATAGAATGTGTCATGGAATGTGCTAGAGCTAATTGACTATATATCGCAACAACATTGTGAGGTTAAAAAATTGCATGTGCGGCTGGGCGTGGTGACTCATGCCTATCATCCCAGCACTTTGGGAGGCCAAAGTGAGAGAACTGCCTGCGCCTGCGGGTTCGAGACCAGCTGGGCAACTTGGCGAGACCTCACCTCTACAATAACTCAAAAAATTATCCGGGCATGGTGGCGAGTGCCTATGGTTCCAGCTACCTGGAAGGCTGAAGAGGAAGGGTCACCTGAGGCCAGCAGGTCAGGGCTGCAGTGGCCAGGAACGCGCCACTGCCCTTCAGCCTGGGTGATAGAGTGAAACTCCAACTCAAAAAAAAAAATTACAAACTGGGCTCAGTGGCTCAGCCTGTCATCCCGCGCCTTTGGGAGGCTGAGGTGAGTGGA
>NW_007246877.1:110962-123159 GCF_000164805.1 Carlito syrichta
CGGCCACGGCACTCCAGTCTGGGCGACAGAGTGAGACTCCGACTCAAAAAAAAAAAAAAATTGCATTTGCCATTTACAGACAAGCCAAGGAGGCCCAGGGAAGTGCAACGATTAGGAAACGTTTGCGAAGCATTTACACACAGGCATGTCCCAAGTCAGTGCTTTCCCCACCAGTCCTGCTGCTGTGTCTCTGGCTTGTTTAAATGGAGAGTTTTAAATTCATAAGGGCATACGTCTGTGTTGTTTACCTTATTGCAAGGGTGTTAGAATATTTGTTTACTGAATAAATACTTATTGAAGAGATGAAGGAAAGGAACAGAAAAGAAAAAAGGATGGAAGGAAAGAAAGAAGGATGGAAGGAAGGGAGACGGTGGGGGGGAGGCAAGGAAGGAAATAAGCCCTTCTAAGGCTTTCTGGACCACGTAAGTTCCCGCTCCTAACAAAAAAGAAAGAAAAGAGGTAGAAAGAGAGGGAGGGAGAAGATGATAAAGAGAGAGAAGGAGGAAGGAAAGCAGAGACGCTTCTCGGAGGGTCGTGGCTCAAGCCTCCCTGCCGCCAAATGAACGTCCCTTCAGCCCGTGGATCAGCACTTTCCTCGCAGGTCTGGTGTCAAACCCCTCCCCTTTCCCAACCTGCGGTGTCTGTGTCTGTGGTGGGAGGCCCAGGGAGGCTGGTGATTGCGTTTCATGATGTTCAAAGAGAGTCGGGACTGCTCGGCCGACGACGTCGGGCTGGCCGCTGGGATGCCACAGCCAGCGCTGCCGGGCGTTGTGCATGGCCCATTATTGCCCCCGAACGGAATCCTGAAAGTGCCTGGCAGACACTCTGGCAGGAGCTGGGGAGCAGAGACGCCAAATCTTCAGGAAGGACGCTGCCCACCCCTCCCCTGAGCAGGTCTGGCGGGTGCCGGGAGACGGGTTGGTGGGCCTCCCCCTGGAGGATGTCACCGGCCATCCGGAGTCCACAGGAGCCCTCCTTGCTTCCTGATATGGCATGTCTGGGGGCAGTACCCACCGCACAGTTTGCTCTTCCAACCCCATAGGCGTTCAGAGGGCACCTGTGTCTGCTTCGGATCTACCGTGGAGGCGGACTCCCCGAAGGAACTGACAAGGAGGAGAGCTTGACGAGGGAGAGTCCACGGCCTCCTCCAGGGGCCTCCAGGGTGCCTCCTGGCCAGAAAACGCTGCTTCACTTTGTGTGTGTGTGTGTGTGTGTGTGTGTGTGTGTGTGAGTGGGAGCCTCACTCCATCACCCAGGCTGGGGTGCAGGGGCATGCACACCCACGGCCACCCCAGCTCGACCGGCTGGGCTCCGGCGATCCTTCCTCCTCGGCCTTCCAAGTAGCCGGAGTGACAGGCACTCACTACCACACCCAGCTATGATTCCCATTTTGCAGGAAGCAAAGCGATCCTCACTCCGATGCTATCAAACTGGCCCGCCTAAGAGGTCGCCTGCATGGTTCCCCTACGAGCTGACCTGGGCTTTCTCTCTCCACCAGAAGGCAGAGCTCCCTGTGAGGGCCAAGCCAGACATTCCAGAGCGTGAAGGCTGCAGGACTTGCCCCTCCTCGCTGGCTGAAGAGCAAAGCGTGTGGTGAAGGCCTCGGCTTCCTCGCGCCGGGTGGGCAGCAGCGTGGCCGCTTCCACATCTCCCAGCAAATCCCAGCAGAATCGGACCTCACTGTGTCACCTGCTGCTCTGGACACCCGCTGCGGCTTTTCTCCTTTCTCTGTCTCCCTCTCGGTTCCCTCGCCTCGATGCCTGAGACCGCAGCCCAAATTTGCTACCCGAACCAAAATCCTATTTCCGGATTCTGATTTGGGGAAACCCAGTTCAAGTTGTCCAGAAGGCTCTGGGACTGACCTCCTTCCATGTTCTTGTTTATAAACTCTGGAGGGTTCTCACTTGGGTTTACTACCACCGGGATAAATAGAAAAGTCTCAGGGGGACATCCGTGATTCTTCTTACTATGGCCTTAAGCTAACTTCCAGGCATGGATAATCTTTTCTCTTCACAACACACCAGTTCCAAAATACTCTCTGTGAGTTCGTTTTAAGCCGTAACAAATAGACTTCCTTCAACCCGAATTCCTCACATAGCAAATGCATATTTTCTCTGAGACCTTCTTATGTGAATTTGATTCCATGAAGCCTTTTCTGCTTCCGGTAATGCCGTGGGGTTTCTCGCCAAGGACCCATCACCTTCTGCGGGCATCTGTTGAAAGCATGTGCAGCCTTCACCACTAGGCTACGAGCGATTTCGGTGAATGTCTCTTTCCACCTTTGTGCGCTCGCTCTCTAGAAGCAGGCCCGATCCTCCAGAGACGCCCGTCAGGTGGCTGCTTGAGTGACTACGTAGATAAAGGAATGGAGTGTTTGTGTGACGTTTTCAGGGACAGATGCTGCATTCTGCTGCTTTCCCGTTCTAGGAAGAGGGGCTCGCAGAATCTTCCTTTCCAAGCTATCTGGGAAGCCAAAAATGCTTCTCAAGGTTAGGCGAAGTATAAAACATTACGACTTTCTAGATGGGAGCTCTGCTGAACTTTGAGTTTATGTCATCCTTTTATGGCATGCATTTCGAGTGTAACGTGCACCCCCCCTGTAGACGACACCGAGGGCTTGATGACTAAGGCAGTGAGCTTGGTGACGGAGGTCTGGTCAAGCAGCGGGACATCCGAAAACACAGAACTTAAACGCCGTTCCCTGTTTGCTAGAGGTCTCGGTCCGTCAAGATTTTTTGCTATATCTATAAAAATCTAGGTAATATGGGGTTTGCAGGATACTTTGAGGTCTCTAACAAAATGATGTATGCAAGTGCACTTTGTAAAATGTCACGTGCCTGTACATGTCTGCATAGACGTATATTTACTGATTTGTCGTTCTCAGTTACATCACATAGACTTTCAGAAGCCAAAATGAACATGACCAAATGCAACCTAGACACAGAGCTTGATATGGAGCCAGAGAATTCGGACAGAAGTTTGCCTTTGTGCTAGGTCTCCAAGAGGTAAGAATCTGTCTCGATTGTGAAGACGGCAGGAGAAGTAAACACTCCCATGGCTCAGATGTCTTCCCAACCTGGATAGAAAACTTTAGACCTTCTATACCCAGATGCATGAAGCGATACAAGGGTACACATTTTTTTTCAAAATAGACAGGAAGAAACTGCTGTGACCAAGACAGTGCACGTATAGTTTTCTTGTTCTAGTAAAAGCGACTCCAGGACTGACACTTGATCTCTTCCTCACTCTCACAGCATAATTCAAGTGGCTTCCCAGGGCGTTGCAGAGTTTAATGCTTCTGGTTGTGATTATTTCCAGGAAGAGGATTGTTCCTGCAAGAGACCGTGCCAGCAGCACTGTATGGCATGTGGGATTGTGCAACCCCACACCCTGGCCAGAGTGGAATACTTGCCTGCACGGTCCACAGCTTGGATGTATGAGGTCCTGTGTGTCATATGCCTGGTCGGACGGGGCCCGCGGACAGGCTCTGGGCTTGAAGGGGCAGGGAAGACGGTGCCCGCGGGGACCGAAGACGGTTCAGTCCATCGACAGAGCTGCACATGCAAAGGGTTGCTGGCGAAATGGTACTCAGAAGGGACTTGTTATGAGATGGGGGCTTAGGGAGGTGTATGGTGAGAATCCAGAGCGAGTGATGGGAACCGAGGTAGCTGGGAGCCATCAGGGGACATCTGTGATGGGGTGAAAATACCTCAGGCATTCAGGAAAGAGCCTTTGTTCCTGGCAATTGGCTTGAAAATAATAAAGCTAGATCCTACTTTTAGAGGTGTAGGACCCCAAATACATTCCTCACGTAAAAAGTTAAGTCCAACGAACAAACAGAGATCTGGTTACCAGACATGAGGCATAAATGTGAACCATGTCTCGGAAATAGGGTAGAACTGGGTACGCAGTCGAAGATGGTGACAAATCCCAGAGTACTGGTTATATCCTTTCTACCTTGAACTAGGAAATTCCCCAAGAAGTCGAACCAGACCAAGCACGAACGTGAAGCTGATGTTCTAGTTTGTGAAAGCAATGGTGTGCAAAACCCAGAAACCGAACCGGGCCTTCTGTTGTGCATTGTGCAGTATGAAAATAAAATGGTCTATCAGTGGTCAGAGAGTCATTACAGCGTAAGGCATTTTCTGGGTCTCACTGATCAGTCCTTCAAAACCACTTTATTTGAGAAATCAGGCCTCCAGTGTTGTGTACTGCATCTTTTATTTTGGGGAGGTGGGGTATTTTCTTTTCTCTAGAATTTTGGGATTAGATCTCTATCAATGAGCTTGCCTTGAAGGCTAAATTGATGACTTATTCAGGTTTCATGGTGGAAATTATCCTTTTCCAAATGCAGCAACATTCCAGCTGGCAAGTAACACTGACTGTCTTGAAACCCAAACATCTGGAAGAAGGTTTGAATTGGCTATCTCCCTGCCTCTTTTATGTCTGTAACCATTCTTAGATAGTAGGTTAGCAAATACATTTTTGGCTGGAAAGATAAATACATATTTTCTAACAACCAAATCTCTGGAGTAACATAAACTAGACCAAGGAAGATATAGAAAGCACGAAGAACACTGTAGTTCTAATTTTTTAAATAATTGTTTATCAAGTACAATGCTAAAATCAATGACTCTATGGAAATATTGTTAATAAGTGGGGTGGTTTGATCCTACAAAGTCCAAACTGACAGTTCATTTATTTAGGATCAACTGTTGGTTGGTGAGTAACATGATGGTCCAGTTGTCCAAAGACGGATCTGGGTCAAGCTATTTTCTGGATATATGCAGAGCCAGGGATCGGAAGGAAGAATTGAAATGAACATGCTCACATTTCATTTTGACCTTTAACCTTTAAGAATTATACAAGCCGGGCTCCGTGGCTCAGCCTGTCCCGTGCCTTTGGGAGGCTGAAGTGAGTGGATTGCCTGAGCCCGCGGGTTCGAGACCCACCTGGGCAGGCGAGACCGCATCTCTACAATAAAATAAAAAAATTAGCAGGGCGTGGTAGCACGCACCTGTTATTTCGGCTACTCGGAAGGCTGAGGCAGAAGGATCGCCGGAGCCCAGCAGGTCGAGGCTGCGGTGGCCGGGAGCGGCCGCTGCACTCTAGTCTGGGCAACCGAGTGAGACTCCAACTCAAAAAAAAAAAGGATTATACAGTTTGTAGACAATTCTACTGCAAGAAAACTCTCAGTCTGAGTCTCTGAGCCCTACTGAATGAGTTACTTACTCTGTAAGCACAATCTCCTTGTGCTTTCTAGCGCTTGGCTTGTTCTCTCATCTAGAAAATGTAGACAGCTATAACTGCTGCTAGTTTTGCTGTGATGATTATAAAAGATAATATACACAAAGACAGGCCAAGCAGCTGTTATTATTTTTTATCATTGCTGTTGAGCTTGAAGCAGAGATCAGACCGACACCAAACATCGAGAGTCGAAAGAGCCCTTGCCTGAAATGACGTGGGCTTGCAGTGCCCAGCCTGTAAAAGTCAGGACACCATAAGTCAAGGGCTCAGGAGGCAGTTGACATCAGTGACAGTGAGATGTGTTCCTCTGGATACAGCTGGATCTCAGCTGTGGAAAAGCCCGGTCCCTCCTGCCCTCCGAGGGACACCCACACCAATATCAGACGAGGATCAGCTGCTGTCTTTTCCCCCAGTTCTCACATGGCTGCAAGTCTTTGCTAGAAGCTTCCGCTGAAGTTCCCAGATCTGTTTGCCCGTTTCCTGCTGGGAAGATATATTTGATAATATCCCCCGCTGTCTGAAATTCTTTGTCTTATTCCAGTCACTCTGAGAGTCGGAGTTTGAAAGACCCGAAGATTAATGGTGGCTTATTTCCTCTCACATTCTTTGCCTGAAATTAAATTTAATTGTCTTGCATGATAGTTTTATGAGAAATCAGAGTTGTTGTGCAAATTTATATGTCTAAATTATCGTGAAAATATTTTAATGAAAACATTAAGAACTAATATAAAATGTTTTACATCTTTTTTTTTAGTCTTTCCACATCAATATTTATTTATTTATTTTTTTAGTCGAAGTCACATCAATATTTTTAAAATAAACATTCCTTTTTTGTTCTTGATTCTTTTGCATTCTCTGAACTTGAAATTCATTGACTAATTAAAAAATGTGGATTGGGTGGCTGATATGCCCTGGGCACTGAATTGGTGTCTTTTTTCTTTTCTGGAAGGCAGTAATGAGCATGACATATACCCTAGCCCTGTCATCAGGCAGTTTAGACTCTAGCAGAGGAACAGAAAAGGAACAATAAATCAACATAGTATTGGTGAAGTCACACTTTAATGAAAGCCAGGAAGTCAGGAAGAAGGGGCTTTTCTCTGGTGAAGAAACTGGGCTTATTGACAGAAATATCTTGGCGACCTTCCTTAGAATGAAAAAGCAAAGCCTCAGAGATTCGATAGATTTATCAAATGGTCTTAAACCTGACTGTGTTAGAATAATCTAGGTAAATTAAACAACATCAACAAAAACGGATGCCTGAACCATATCTCAGAGTGTCTGATCTCTTTGCTTGGGTGGGACCCAGACACTTGGACATCACAGTGCTCACCGGGTGTCTCTCATGGTCAGCTCTGATGAAGAGCCACCAGACAAAGTGTGAGCAAGAGAAAAGCAGAACAGGAGAGGAAAAGCAGGGCTGGTGGAGGCGATGGAGACGGCGGAAGAGGCGGGAGTGGGTCAGATGGCTGCGGGACCGGCAAGGTCAGGTGAGTCTAGGAGGGCGTTTAATTGGCTGTGCTGCGATGTGAGAAAACACCCCAGGCGCCATCACGCCCTTGGGCCCAGCTTTTCCACAAAGCTGAACACACTGCTTGTATTCTGCTCAGGGAAGCTTAAGGCTCCCATCCTACGGGATCTCGGAGGTGAAGAACGAGTCTGAACATACAGCAAGCAAGACATGGGCACCTCGTATGTGGCCACTTAGGGATTTGGGTGCATGAGTGGTCAGGAGAAATGCAAGTTATTAATTCCTAAAATGCATAGAATACTATGAACTTCCATGTGTGGATAAAAGCTCAGCCCATCTGTTTTGAAATACTACAGAAAATCAAGGCCTTGACTCCGAAGGACTCAGGTACTGCCCGGACACTGGCACCCCCGACACCGGTGAGTAGGTGATCAAGTGTGTTGCACTGAAAAGAGTGCTGTGTGAAGAGTTCGAGGCTGCAGTGAGCTATGATTGCACCACTGCACTCTGTCCTGGGCAACAGAGCAAGATCCTTTCTCTAAAATAGGTAAACAAATAATTTTTAAACTTAAAAAAGAGTGCTATGACCAAAAACAACGCTAAGAGTTCATGTAGTGGGATGAGGTCAGAAAGAGTTTCCTGGGGAAAACAAAATCTGATCTGAGGCTGGCAAAAGCCTTGCAATGGAAAACGTGTGCGTGTGTGTGCGTGCGTGCGTGTGTGTGTGTGTGTGTGTGTGTGTGTGTACTCGTAGCAAGAAACTAAATTGATAGAAAGACGGGGAAGCAAAAATAGCTATAAAAGGATGATACAGGAGAATTAGGTATACCATGCCCGTCAAAAAAGTTGCCATTCTTATGTCTCACTATTTCATATCTGTGAGTAAAGAGATTAAACTAGATCATTTCTGAAAATCTATATTTAAGAGGTAGCTTATCATGGTGGTTAAGAGCATAGGCTCTGACATGTGACGGCTTGGACACAAATCTTGACTTTACAGTAAGGCTAGGAGACTGAGTAGCTTCCCTTTCTGTGCCTTATAAAGCCAGCACTTCAAACAATTTGGGAAAAATTAGTTGAGATAATACATCAAGTGCTCATTCTAGGTCATTAATGCGAAAGTTATGGCCAGGCTCGGTGGCTTAGCCTGTAATCCCAGCACTTTGGGAGGCTGAGGCGAGTGGATTGCCTGGGCCTGCAGGTTCAAGACCAGCCAGACAACTTGGCAAGATCTCGTCTCTACAATAAATTCGAAAACAATTAGCCGGGTGTGGTAGCGCGTACCTGTAGTTCTGGCTACTTGGAAGGCTGATGTGGATGGATCGCCGGAGCTCAGGAGGTCGACATTAGGGTGGCCATGAACGTGCCCCTGCACTCCAGCCTGGGCGACAGAGTGAGACTTCAACTCAAAAAAAAAAAAAAGAAAGAAAGAAAAGAGAGTGATGCGGGCATGCGATTGTATCATGAGCAATAGTATATTTCTTATTATCTACTTAGGAATTCAAAGAGTTCCGCAGAGGGTGGTGTGTGTTAATTTAGAAAGATAGACATCATGTTAACCCTCATCCCGAAGCCATGGTATGTGGACAGGCAGAATGTAACATACTTTCAGCCTCAAGGGTTCTCATTATTTTTTTATTGGATCAAATTATTCCTGCTTATTTTTATGAGAAATTCTCCTACGTGTTAAAGAGACTACAATGAAGAATGACACATAGCAGCTCCTCTTTGGACCCTTGCAAACTGAAGTGTGAACTATAAAGGCATAAAAATGAACAAATTGCAGAATAATACGTGATTAAGCACCTTAAGAAAGCTAGAAAGAAATGAAGTTAAGTCTCGCTATAGGACAAAGAAGGAGTGATTCAATTTTGGTAAATTATAGATTATTCTTGACTTACGGAGTCTCTTTTAAAAATTAACTTCTGGAAAAGTTTCTTCTGCTGTTAATACCTGGGAGCTCTGATTACAGGCCCGCAAAATGCAGAAACGATTGTTGCGAGATTTCCCTTTGAGAACTAAGCAATAAATCGACTTTTTTGTCAGGAACAAAAACACAACAAATTAGCTTGAAGGCGTCTTGAAGCACAAAGCGAATGGACCAGAAGAAGAATCGCAGGGAAAGTGGGCAAAGCGTGGACCATGGAAGTGGAGGCAGAGCCCCCGCCTTTGCCTGGCCTTTGAGTTCTCCTGGTCCTCTTGATAAAGCCACTCCAAGCCTGGAAGGACAGGCGGCATCGTGACTGTGACCTTTGGGCAACGCTCTGCGACAGCACATCTGCCCCCCCTGCCAAGAGCACCACGTCCTGACACGTGACCCACCAGGCTCCTCGCAGCGGATTCCAGGCCCGTGAAGCCATCTTCCGATTAGAATTTGGCTTCCCCCAGACATACGCCTGCAGGGACTCAAGGGCTGATTTTATAGACTGTGAGCACATTCGGTTCTCATAAAACTACAGTAGCTTCTGATTACAATTTGGCATCTTGTTTATCTTGACTTCATGAGGGAAATAAACCGGTTACATGAAATTCAGTGTCTGATTGTGTGACAGGGCTTTCTCCTTGTCGATTCAAAAGTGGATGTTTTTGCAGGTCGGCCTCACCATCTTGGCTCATTCTAAGCTGTCCCTACAGATGGATCTGCCCTTGTGTGATGACGAAATTAGATGCATAAGCCTGCAACACTGAGGTTCTGAAACACGAGCTATTCAGCAACGTCCATCTCTTCCCAGTGGGAATGATAAGACGCCATTTTGCAACAAGACCATGGATCTTGCTTAGGATGGTTTTCTTTTCTTTTTTTTTTTTTGAGTTGGAGTCTCACTCTGTCCGTGCTCCCAGCCACCGCAGCCTCGACCGCTGGGCTCCTTCCGTCTCAGCCTTCCAAGTAGCTGGAACTACAGGCGTGTACTACCACGCCGGCTAATTTTTTATTTTATTGTAAGATGAGGTCTCGCCAAGTTTCCCAGGGGGGTCTCGAACCCGTGGGCTCAGGCAATCCTCTCACCTCAGTCTCCCAAATCGCAGGGATTACAGGCTGAGCCACCGAGCCCGGCTAAGGATGGTTTTCTCCCATCTGAATCTTTAGTTCTGCAGTTCAAGAGTTTCTAGCCATCTCTAAAATAGTGGGTAAAACCACTTCATGAGTAACATACTTGTTAGAGCATGTAATAATGTCCCGTGACAAACTGACCCCTTACTACAGTGGCTCTAATAAGATAATGCTTTCCCTCAGATGCAGCAGCTCCAAATTAGGTGATTGGTCAAGTGTGAGTGTCTTTTCCCACTCTGCAAGGTTACATAAGGGTCCAGGGGTCTGCAGAGACTCGACATCCCCAAACGTGGCTTCTATTTCTTTCTTCATGCAGGCTGTCTCCACCATCACCAGTTTCTCACTTCTCTGTAGGTGGAAAGCGGGACGGGGGGGGGAGAGGACGGTCAGAGTAGGCAACCAAGTCGTGGGACATTAAGCGAACAGTACCTGCCTACCCCTCAGTTCCTACCTCAGGGCGATGAAAAGAAGTACACCGACACCATCAGATCTTTCTGAAGGTTGAATGGGTTACTGTGCGCACGTATTGTAGCCAGAGTACCAGACGGTATAGTAAGCACCACATGAATTATTATCATTAACCTTACTTTTCATTCTGAGATGGGGTTAATAAGGATAAGTTACCCGACTTCGCTATTGTGAGGTTCAAGTTAGAGAACAGACATCCATCACTGAGTAAAAGACAATAAAGGTGTTAACAGTTGCTGCGGTTATTTTATGTTTAGGAAAGGGGTAGGATCATGCTTCTATCACAGATGAAACAGGCTCATGCGTGAGTCCACAGTTCCTGTCGTCAGCATGTTTCCCAGACGTTAAGTTTAATCTTTACAACTCAGCCTTCGTCAGAGGTGAGATTTGTCTTCTCTCTTCCGAATTTCTTCTTCTCCTTGTAACAGGTTAATCACTGCTGAATAACACCCCCCTTCTCTCTGTCTCCCTCCCACACACAGACACACGGTGAGTTGCTCTATGATGAAGGCAGAAAAGCCATCCCGGAATCCCTGCAGAAATTTTCAGGAATAAACTGGAGGCTGATTCTTAAGCCCATCGGGTTGACAACTGGAGTCAGAAAAATGGCTCTGGAGATTCCAAATTTTTTAATATTTCCAAAATGACATTGGATTGCTTTTTGTTTTTATGTGTTGCTGGTTCAGTAACACGTGTTGAGTATCTACAACCAACCAGTATTTGTGCTTAGCCCTGGGGACTCACTGGCGAGCACCACCGGCAGTGTCCATGCCTGTTGGCTTGCCATCGATGGGGATACAGACGTTAAAGGGAGAATGGCAACGCTGTGGATGTGAAACGGGGCACTGCAGAGAGCCTCCGTGCATTCTGTTCCCTAGTACGATCTAAGGGGATGCATAGTGCACATAGTCTGGGGGTTCAGGGACAACTTGGCCAAGGAAGGAAAACTGTGCAGATGTCTTCAAGAAGAGGTCTTGTTTGTTTGAAGAATGCAAGAGAGCAGTGTGAATGAGCGATCCAGAGGATGGCCCGTGGTGCACTCACATGTTAACATTTGAGAATGCTCTGTTTCCGTGGTTATTCTAGCAAGAGAAGGAGTTAATATTTGAACTCAGGATTACCTTCCTGTTGCCCTGATAACATGTTTTCCCACCTGTAAGTTTAAAGTGGGTGAGAGGCAAACATGTGAACACTTTGTCAACCATCTCCATTATTTTCTCAGCAATAAATCAGTACATCTTGAGCACACCCCAAAAACATCTGTTAAATAAACTAATGCATGGTCTAATTTTAAGCATCATTGAGGTTCAATGAAAGATTTATTTATTTTGGTTGGAGCGGTTTCTAGAATTCTTTAACTTATACCAAAAAATATGCTGACTAATACTTTTACCCGTGTGTCTGAGGCTGTTTGCTATGTCTAGAAACCGTGAAATGGATTCTGATGATTTTATCAAAACTGGTTTAAATGGGGAGTTCCCAGCTAAGAGTTTTGCCTCACAGCTTGACCAGCCTAAGGCAGAACTTTTTAAAAAAATTTTAAAGATGTGGGGTACAGTTCAGGGTTGGGTCCATATGTGGTCATCATACAGGTGAAGCTTGGGCCTCCCTTTGGTCCCTACTTTGCCTGGTTTGAGGTCAGGTACCCTGTGGGATGTTGTGTGTCCTCCTCCCCAGCAGTGTCCCACTACTGTCCATCCCTTTCTTAGAACATTAGCATAGATGTTTAGGGTCCACTTATGAGTGAGAATATGTGGTACTCTCATCTCTGTTTCTGTAATAGATCACTGAGTATGGTAAACTCTAAATCCAACCAAGTTGCTGCAAAGCCCATATTTTTGTTTCTTTCTTTATGGCCGTGTAGTGTTCCACTGTGTATGTGTACCATATTTTCTTTATCCGGTCCATTTTTTTTTTTTGAGTTGGAGTCTCACTCTGTCGCCCAGACTGGAGTGCAGTGGC
>NW_007246877.1:123179-125284 GCF_000164805.1 Carlito syrichta
CTCCCGGCCACCACAGCCTTGACCTGCTGGGCTCCGGCCATCCTTCCGCCTCAGCCTTCCCAGTAGCCGGAACTACAGGCGTGCGCTACCACACCCCGCTGATTTACTGTAGAGATGAGTTCTCACCAAGTTGCCCAGGCGGGTCTCGAACCCCCGGGCTCAGGCAATCCACATGCCTCAGCCTCCCAAAGGCACGGGATTACAGGCTGAGCCACCGAGCCCGGCTTATCTGGTCCACTTTTGATGGGCAACTCTGTTAGTTCCATGTTGTTCTCCTGTCCTAACCCCTTTATCACAGTCGTCGTAAGTGACGTGACTGGAATTTGGACCCAGGTCCTTGACCTCCATCTCTCCCCCCTGTTCTCAGGGTGCTGGGTCAGCTCTCACCAGCTGGATTTTAACATAACCTTATTAAAACAGTTTGCAGCTAAGCGAATTAGATGATGTACGTTAAATCCCGTATGTGTGTGGTGTCCAGTACCTTCTTTCATTTTTAGACTGAAACAGAATCCTTGGAGCATGGTGTTTCCATACTTCTTACTATTGCAGTCCTATAATTTCTATACGTATCCTTGGCCTGCACTGCACCCCTGATAGCTTAGGAATATGACAGAGAAGATACAAGTTATAGATTGAACATCACGCGATGACAGCACACCATAGACGGCCTGGCGCATCAAACGGAGATTATGGGTCAAGAAACCTGAACTGAACATCCCTTGAAAGTTGCTGCTCATTCTCCTCTAGTTTTCCCTTTTTCTTCTTTTCTGAAGCACAGACGCCCTCTCTCCTGGCAACGTCTTGAGCTGCCATCTTGGCTGCTTCCTTAGCGCCATCCCTCGGCACATCTGCCCATCACAGCCTTGAGTTCTCGCCCCGGCATGCCCCCGAGGATTCCTTCCTTTCTCCTGGACATTGGCGTCTCTGTCCTGGGCCTGTCATCCAGACATCCGTCGTTCACTGGAACACATGAGAAGGCCGCACACGTCACCCAGCATTTGGAAATGTGCTACATTGGCTAAGTAAGCCCTCGTGCTGTTTCCATTTCTCTTGCCTTGAAGAGCTTACTTCATCATCTCTACTGTCGCCCTGCGGCGAGCTGAAGGAGAAAAGAAAGAAGCAGCTGCCTTTAACACTGACCTTTCCTTCGCCTCGGGTTTGCAAGAAGAGATATTGATGTTCTGGGACAACCAGAAAGCGATAGTTCCACAGACCAGAGTTAGAAGTCCTGCCAACAGACTTAAAAGACATGCAAAGAGCTTACTGAGTGTACTGGTCGTGCACAAGTACTATGCAGACTTAATCTCTTGTGGAATTTGCGGACATCCCCTTCGTTTCCATCCTCTGAATATAACCCTGAAGGAAAGAGAGCCAGCAACTCAGAGAAGACCACTCAAGTGAGACATGGTGATGCTGACCTTCGGATTCAAATCTCTCTGACTCCAAAACTCTGTTCTTGGTGACATGACCGTGGGCGTGCTGCTCGGAGCCTCAGATTTCTCCGCCGCAAAAGAGAGGCAGTGGAGGGTCCCTCATCTCATTTTCAAATATTGATTGTGCATCCGTATGCTAGACACATAGAAGGGTGGCAGATATCAAAGTAATCACACTGAAAAATGACTACCTAGAAACTGACTTCTAAGACTCTGGAATGTGGAAACAGGATCGTTCCCTCATGAGGAGTACTGGGGGAAGCAGGTGGTCGGGGAAGGCTTCGCTGAAAACGCGCTTTGAGCTCAAGCTGAACAATGAGATGAAGTTCACTGGATGAAGAGAGGTGGTGGGCAGTGACCCCTCGAGAAGTCCTGAGTCAGAAAACGGTGGCCCGAGGACATGGCTGTTTCGGGGACCTGAGAGATGCCCACGGGGTTGGAAGTGGTGGGGGGGAATCCCGGGACATAGCCTTCCCAGTCTATGTGATAGTTCTGTGCTTTCTTTTTTTTTTTTTTTTTGAGTTGGGGTCTCACTCTGTCACCCAGACTAGAGTGCAGGGACATGTTCCCGGCCATCGCAGCCTCAACCTGCTGGGCTCCGGCGATCCTTCTGTCTCAGCCTTCCGAGTTGCCAGAACTACAGGGGCGCGCTACCACGCCCTGCTAATTTTT